>NC_133321.1:18623167-18646297 GCF_012295235.1 Primulina huaijiensis
AAAAAAAAAAAAAAAAAAAAAAAAAGAGCTCCTAACAAAACCATAAATTCAAATATTTTAGTCCAAACATATAATCTGTATTGAAAAAAATCATTTCATTTAATTTTACCGATTTCTTTAAAAAAAAAATAGCTGAAATCAAATTGAATTAACAATTTGTCAATACAAACGTAAAATCAAACCGTTTCAGTTTGATTGGTTATTTCAATTTAATAGAAATTATACTCAACCCAAATTTTTTAAAAATTATTTTATGAAATTTTTTTATCGTCGTTGATTTGGTCAATTCGTTATTTTAAATATTTTTATTAATATTATCATTAATTTACTTCTCATTATTTTTCTTAATTTACATCTTATTAGTTTGTTCATTGTCAATAATCATAATAAATCGCTTTATTTGCTTATGTGTATAAATTAATATTATTATTTTTTGAGATTAAATTTCATATATTTTATCGATAGTTATAACAACTAGGGATGATGAAAGAAAATATCAAATATGTGTTGAGATTAAATTTCATATATTTTATCGATAGTTAAATTTCATATATTTTATCGATAATTAGAAAATATAATTAATAAATGATAATTCAGGAATAAAACAACTAGGGATGATGAAAGAAAATATGGAATTTTTGATATACCAAGATTACTTTAACTAAAAGAGTGAGTCTCATGTGAGACCGTCTCACGGATCTTAATCCGTGAGACGGGTTAACCCTACCCATATTCACAATAAAAAGTAATACTCTTATCATAAAAAGTAATACTTTTTCATGGATGACCCAAATAAGAGATCCGTATCACAAATACGACCGGTGAGATCGTCTCACACAAGTTTTTGCCTAACTAAAATACCGAATTTATCAAAATTTTCGATAAGATATTATATCAATATCGGAATTTTCTTACTGTAAAATTAAGAAATTCGAAAATTTTCGATATATATCGAAATCTCGAAATACCGCAATATTTCGATATAATCGATATGCTAATTATACATAAGAAAAATTTGATATATTGAGTCTTGATATACTAATATATAAAAAATTTTAAAATAATATTGATATAAATATTTTTAATATCGGAATTTTCGATAAAAATGAAATATATAATTTTCGATACAGTTCTATATTCCACTAGTACAAACAACACAAATTTTAAGAGGAGCCGAGATTTTTGAGCCCAACCGTAATTTTATTATCCATGTATTCAAGTAAGTAGTTGATGGACTTTTCAATTCTTGTAGACGCCGCCAGCCCACTCTCTCAAAGCCCTAGCTTTCTGTCAGCTGCTACTCCATAAATACTGCTAATCCTTGCAACTCAGTGGAAATCGTTTTCATTTTCTTCGCCGCGCGCCGCAATGTTCATGCAAGCACTCGATTAAGCACCTTAATTTATGTTGGTTCTTGTTTCTTTTTTTCTATGTATAATTAGGCGATGATGATCAATTGTGATAAGGTCTCGTTCGTCGTAACGGCATCTCGATGCCTTGCCGACCATCCTGATATATCACCACCCATAAACTGAGTCCATAATCGTTTTCGATATATATTTTTCCTGCGTCCAGTGTTTGATGTGTTCTGGCCGGTGATTGCGTTTCTTTTTCCGATTAATTGTATATATATTTGTTATATATAGCATATGTGGACTATCAATCTAACCCAGCTCTATGATGCCACCGCTTTATTGAATCTTAGATATATTCTGATTTTTTTCCTGCGTGCTTCGTTTATATTTGTCTGGATCTTTTTCCCTTTTAATTATTTGGACCTGTTTTCATTTTCTCCTTAAATTTTTGAATGGGTTTCAAGTGATGATCTGAAGCATAGTTCACATGATTCATCAGTGATTAAAACTGTTTTTAGTCTTTCGCTCTTATCTTTTGATTCCCATCATAATTGTATCAATCCTTTATCGGAATTCCTCTCTCAAATATAGTTTGTGGAATGGGATCTTAAACCATGTGTGTTTGTTACCATATTCGTTGCTTTTGTTCATTTGTTCTTTTCAGTTTAAAGAAGATTAGCCTATGATTATAAATTTATTAAAGACAAGCATATGTCTGAATTTTGTGTGGACAATCTAATCTTCTCAATGAGGCTAATGTTTTTTGATTGCTGGAACCCATCTCTCTTATTTTATTTGAATGTTTGTGTTTTTCAGGTTTCTGCTCTTCTTCACGTAATAAAAGAAAAACCTTTTCCGCCAATTTTTGAGACTGCTTTTTGAAAACCTTTGCTATTTGCAAATCTTCTCGATGAAACTGTTCTTTTTATCTTGATTTGACTTGACTGGGGCTAAGATGACTCGTGCTTTTATTTATTTCTGACACCTCTTGTATGAGAAGAGTCTTGTAAAGGGCTCTTCTTTGAGCACAAGAAGCAACTCTCTGAGCTCCTGACGTATTTTTTACAAAATCGAAGTCTTCATTAGAAAAAAAAAACAATTTTTTTTCATTTTTATTTCAAATTATTCAGTGTGCATGCATTGAGTAGAATTTCAGGCAACCCCCTTTTTATTTGAATTTTAGGAAGGGTGGTATCGATCTGCTCGTAGAACTTTTGCTCTTCAGACTTACTGATTTGTTTCTTGAAGCTGGTCTAGTAAGCCCAAGAACACTAATTGATTTGTGCCCACTCGTCCCACTACCATGGTCAAGCTTCGCTATCTGGTTGACAGTATAAATATTCAGTTACCCGTCAACTCGTTCCCTTGAAGCGATACCAATCGTGTTGCTCCTTTCATACTACACATCCTTATTCAGTTTCTTGATATTGTTTGGGGTAAGAACTGGAGGAGCAGCTACATATACATTCATATGTATACGATAATCAATGAATTATACTCCGTAAATCTCTATTTGAACGTTAACATGATCAGAAAGAAACATCTATGATGATCAACTCTACAGACCTGTGATGATTGTGGATATGATCACAGTTCTTATGAACATCTAAGGGACCGAGATGTTTAATTTCTAAAAATGTATTTTTTTTCTTGAATGAATTTCAGGACATGTTTTTGTTTCTGCATTTTTTGGTTTACTTTGATGAAACAAAATTATGTTGCGCTTGTTTATTTTATATTCAGGGTGTGACATTATTTTGAATGAACTAAATTTTGTTCCTCTCGCTTTCCGGTGATTTAGTTTTATAATGCATTTGGACGTTGGGGAACTACATACTTTTTGTTCTCCCACATTTAAATTTCCAAATTTGAATGATTTTCTATTTTTACGTTAATTATTTTATTAAACCAAACTCCAAAGTGGCCTCAGATAATGGTTCGGTCGCCCATGGCGGTGCATCATCGTAATAGGAATGATTAGCCATCCAAAGATTCAATTTGATTCGGAATTATTTCTCAAGACCATATCTGGTGCATCACAAGAACCAACTCAAAATAAGCGACAAACCAGTTCTCTACCACAAGAAAAATGAAAAAAAAGTTAGAGTTTGTAATGAGAACGGCAATTTTGCTCCTTTTTTTTCCATGTAATAAGACAATGATGAAATCAATCTTGGAATGTGATTAAAGCGTTTCTTGAGATGTTTGAACTCTTTATATCCGTTAAGCTGGATTTTCGAAATTGTTAATTTCGGCTCAATTCAAAAACAAAACCACAAATTGTAGCTTGCACATATCAAATTTACAAATAACTGAAGAATCCAATCAACAAATTCGAATAATTTATGAGATCACATCATTTTCTTGGGACCCGTATATCAAAATAAACGTGGGGTGGTAATTCATTGAAACATATTTCCAGCGTGGAAGTCAAATCAGTTAGCGTGATTAAGCAAGAAATTTGTGCCCATTACGCAAAGGAAAGTTATACAGTTATAATAAAAATTATAAATCGAATTACAAAATGAGTACAAAAATATCATCACATTTTATTCGAAAAACTATTTTAAAAATATATTTACGATTGTTTTATCATTTTAAATGCATTTTCGATGTCAATATTTAACTCTCATTTTATATATAGATCTCACTCGGGAAAAAGAAAAAAGGAAAACAAACAAAAAATGGCCACGTCCTTGCAGTTTATAGCGAGCCCAGATGAGGTTTTTAGCTGTGGCGTGTGTGGCCGTCACACTTATTTTTCACTCCATTACCGAACTTTGTACCTAATCTTTGCCAGAGCTATATATTTTGCTAATACCAAAAGAAATCCCAATAAATTGGAGCACTTTTTTGTTCATTATGAACACAAACATCCTTGGTTTATAAAAAAACTTTGCGGGATAAAAGGCGATATACACGCATAGAGTGAGGCTTGTCATCCATAATGGCTGTGGTGGCAAAGATGCACCTTCCACCACTAGATTGCCACCTCCACGGTGGCCAACCACCGCAGACACGGTTGTGTTTCCGCCGTGGTTGTCTCATGTGGGACCAAGTTTGTGTAAAGGGCAGGGGAAGGATTTGGGTCATGCCGTGCAGGTCTTTCAGGTCTGAAAATGGATTTGGAGTGAAAGAGAAGCATGAGAAAAGTGAAGAAAGTTTTGGAAAATTGCAGGACAGTAATAGTTTTGGCTCGAGAAAGAGTGTGAACAAAGGGGTGGATGCTATTAGGAATGCTGTCTGGAGAGTTTCCAAGCCTAGTTTGCTGTCAAAAAGCAGGTTTAGAGAAGAATTGGTCAAGTTGGAGGAGAAGTTGTTTTCCGTAAGTTCATTCTTTTTTAGACGTTGTGTGCGATTCTATAGAAATATTAATTTTTAGTTGCTTTTTAACCAAAAAAATTATTAGGTGACAGCAAGATTAAAATTTTCTAATACTAGAGCTCTATAGTTGGAGGAGAGAATACAGTAATCTGTTTTATGAAATTAGCAGATTCATAAGTTGAGATTTTCTTGATTTAATCATATTCATGTTTCATTAAAATTAAAGCTATGAAGTTATGTGATTGTGCCAACATACAAGAAAGCACTTATAATTTCCCTTCTTTTTCGATAGCTATCTATTCACATGGGAAGATATATAGTGACCATGTTAAGCACTGGGGTTATACTGCTGACTGGATTCCAGTTGTCAGGTTAGCTTCTGCCTACCATGTGCACTGATATGAAACACTGCAAAAAAATTTTTAAAATTTTTTTGTATTAAGTAATTGATTTTGAAAAAAAAATTTTGTATTAAGTAATTGATTTTGAATCGGGTTTCTTGAAAATTTTGTGAAGGTGGAGATGATCAAATGAATGCATTGATATGGTATAGCTGGTTAGGAGGAATTGTGATTGGGACTATGATTGGTTCCAATATGGTGTTGGAGGAAGTTAGTCGTTGTGGTCCACGCAATGTTGTCATCACTGGAAGGTATGGTTTTTGTAATGCAATGTATGCATATGATATGGTTTTCATTGCTCCGAGAAGTTTGAAATTTTGCATAATGAACATTTTGTCGCTTCAAAGTTATTGTTGAATTTCATTACGTACTTGAATTAAATCCAGCCGAAAACATATAGTGAGTTTCACGAGCATACATTATGGTGCCTGGTGACACTTGTTGATGCATGGAGCTACCACGAAGTTCAAGGGTTTATAGTTTCATGTCCTTATTTTGCATGGAATGCTCCAATCTAGTTAACCATGTTACTGCCAGATTTAACTATAAATAAATTCGTGAGAGAATGGCAAATTTTGAGTGGAGTTTGGACATATCTGAATAAAGATCTCAAAAATAGTATTTACTGGTTTATTGATTGGACGAAAAACTATTTAGCGTAAATGGAAATTATATGGCTTATTCGTACCGAGATGGCGAGATCTATATTGGGTTGTCAATATGTTGTTTCGCAAGATTGGTTGGAAGGATGTGTTATCTTGTACATTTTATATTTATTTATTAATTAATTATTTGAAAAGAGTTATTCTAGGATGAGATTTTAAAATGGCTGATAAAAAAAAGAAGTGAACAAATCATTGCAAAGTTCTTTTTGCGTGTGAAAAATACATCACTAGTTTATTTTCACTGAAACACGAAAAAGTTCACTAACATGAGTATGATTTCATGCATAAATTTTGTTGATGATACAGCACACGAGGGCTAGGAAAAGCTTTGGCTCGTGAGTTTTTACTTTCTGGTGACAAGGTTGTCATTACATCCCGCAGGTGAGTTTTAAATTAATATGGTGAGAACTGGAAGTATGTTTGGTTCTCTTTCCTTCTGTGTTACATTTTATTTATTTTCCGGTTCTTCTGGAGGCAGCCCTGAATCTGTCAGTGAGACAATCAAAGAACTAGCAGAGAATCTGAATCAAGTGATGATTGCCACTGATTCTTCATCGAGAAAACATTTACGACATGCAAAAGTAGTGGGAATCCCATGTGATGTCTCTAACCCAGAAGATGTTAAAAAGTTGGCAAATTTTGCTGTCAATGAACTTGGTTTTGTTGATATCTGGGTAAGCAATTTTATAAGTCATTTATGGTTTCCGGTTCACCTCTATTTTGTATCTGGTCTTCGAGGTAATACAGGAATAACCCGCATTCAAGCTATCGTCATCAGGATTTGGTTTTATGAATTTTGTGACATTCTGAGCATCAAAATGCCATTATAGTGTACCCATCAGTTGTTAAATTTTGGTTGGTACTTTCATTTTTCTTCGACAGGTGAATAATGCTGGGACAAACAAGGGTTTCAGGCCACTGCTGCAGTTCAGTGATGATGACATTCAACAGGTTTGCCTTTGCCTTCGAATGAAATGAAGTGAACTTTTTGCGCTATGAATGGAATAGGTCGTTCTCCATAGTTAGGGGAACTAGTTTGTTGGATCATTATGTCTATTTTGTTGCCGATGACATTAAGAATATTCCATGAAATTTTGACAGATTGTTTCCACAAACTTGGTTGGATCAATACTCTGCACTCGTGAAGCCATGCGGATCATGAGCACCCAAAGCAATGGTGGTCAAGTGTTTAATATGGACGGTGCAGGGTCGGGCGGATCAAGTACCCCACTGACTGCTGTGTAAGTTAAGCATTTGGTTGGTGTTTTTCTAAATCCGAAATGATAACATCAATTCTGGTCAATGAGAGATCTATCTTGTTTAGAAAGTTAATATCAACTTTCTGACTATGAATTCATTTCATTTCATGGGAATATAGTTATGGATCGACAAAATGTGGTCTTAGGCAGCTTCAGTCCTCGCTTCTAAAGGAGTCGAGGCGATCAAAAGTTGGAGTTCACACAGCCTCCCCAGGCATGGTCCTCACAGATTTGCTATTAAGGTAAATTCAGTGATCTATGCTGCACACCAAATCGTGAAGTAATCCAGCAGGGGTGGTGGTGGAAGATCTCATTTCAAATGATTTTTTTTAAAAAAAATTATTCTGTTCAGTCCTTCCCTTGTCTTGCTCCCCCTTTCTTGAAGTTTTGCATCCGCCCCTGGTGGCAAATGTCAATTAGCTTACAATTAAGTGAGTGACATGGGATGTGTAGAATTCGTGTTGGTGGTGGCACCACTTTGAACGACTGAAAATCCTTTGTAATTTTCAGCTTTCTTCAAATCTGTGCAAAGAATGGTCTTGTTAATCTTATACGAGTCTTCTAGCTTTCAAGTCAGTGACATGGGATGTGTGGAATTCTTGTGTTGGTGGTAACGCAATTTTGAACGGCTGAAAATCCCTGGTGTTTTTCAACTCTCTCTCAAATCTGTGCAAATAAATGGTCCTCTTTGATCTTTATATGATTCGGGCTTTGTAAATTGTTAGATTTTGCTATGTCTGGAGAAGCAGTGTTGGAGATACTAATCATTTCTCTCATAAGTTTTATTTTATTTTATTTTTTTTGGGTTCTCGTCTCTGTTAAGAAAAGCTAATTCTCGTATTTATGCCAGTGGTTCGAGTATTCAGAACAAGCAGATGTTTAACATAATCTGTGAGCTTCCCGAGACAGTTGCTAGAACTTTAGTTCCGCGAATGCGTGTCGTAAAGGGAAGTGGCAAAGCGATTAACTATTTGACTCCTCCAAGAATATTACTTGCTCTGGTCACGGCCTGGGTGCGACGTGGCCGTTGGTTCGATGATCAGGTAACCAGTGCTTCTTCATGGTCTAGATTAATTGAAACCATGGTGTATTGTTTCGTATTTCATCTTCATAAGAGCTTGTTTTGTATATTTAGTGTTGGGAAATCATTCCCTCAATCTGATATTAGAAATCCATGAAATTTTAATTATGCTGAATGTTTACTTATTTCAGGGACGAGCTCTCTATGCTGCAGAAGCAGATAGACTTCGTAACTGGGCCGAGAGTCGTACCCGTATTTCTTTCACCGACGCCATGGAGATGTACACAGAAAACACTTGGGTTTCCGTCGTTTCACTCTCAGTAGTTTGCGCGTTCATAATTTTATCGAGTACAGATTGCCCTCCTGGGACCTGATTGCTACACAAACGTTTCTGCTGCCCATATTCTCGGAGAAGAAAATCTTTGCAAATGGAAAGGAGTCTTTTCCTCAAAAGTTGAAAACCGATGGGCAGAAACAACAGAAACAAAACTAATTTCTAGATTCTCAATTTGCATGTAATTATTCATTTTAACAATTATTTGCATCGTTCATCCTGCAATTCTTGTCTGTAATCTGTATATTTTCTCATTATTTTTTCTAAGACGCGATATGTTTATTGTCTGAGGAGCACAATTCATTCAGAACGAAATATATAAAGGCTATGGAAGGGTTTGCTTACTCTTTTTTTTTAATCTGTATTGATTTTCTTGCTCTTTCACTGAAACCATTGTGTTTTGCAGTACATGTTTTCCGAATATAAGATTCGGTGATGAAGCATATAACTAAAATTTACACCAGATGGGAAATACATCAAACATAGCTCAAACCGAGTGAATTTTGTGTAGAAAGAACAGCGAGTTTTTTCTTTCTTGGCTCAATTCTGTGCATGTACAGAGTCAATTTCATCACCCAATTCCAAACAGCTAATTTCATCATCTGGACATGCTCTCACCCGAACCCTTTCCCCCTTGAAGTAAATGTACTTCCATTTACTTCCGTATTTTCCTATTACCAGTCTCTGCTTGTCCTTCTGGTCTAAGGCCTTGAAGGCTCGTGCGACTCTTCTCACCGTATCTTCATCCGGCCTCACGCCTAACTCCTCCATATCAGCAAACACCTGATCTCGCATGATCGGAGAAAGAAATCAACAAATGATTGTAAAACTCATCAAGAAAATACAAAAAGAGAAATCACGAACTACATGCAAATAAACGCCTCAGAGAGGAAATAGCAGCCGATGCAATAGGAACTCGTTAAATCAAAATCAAGGAAAACAATCACCTCTGTAATCATGTTGGGCATGTTATGATGATCATACAAGGATATCATTCTCGAAAAAAGCCTCTTTGATATAGAGCGATCATGCGCATGCAAAATCATGTTCCATAATGTCGCTGCCTCGTCTGCCCTTCCATCCATGTCAAATGCCAGTAAAAGGCAATCATAGGTAGCAAATGTGGCTCCTTGCCCTTTGCTTAACATCCACTTGGCCACCTGATCCAGATAGCAATATCAGTAAAGCATAAAAGTCACTAAAGAGTGAAAAGTCAATACAAGATAATTGATCACCGAGATACTAGTATAAATCAACATATAATCAAATGTCAATAAAGTAATATCTTGTCCCACACCAGAATGTTGCGACAATGTGAATGAGTTTATAAGAGTGTACAATAGAAGCTTCCAGTAATTTAGTCAATTTCAAAGAATGAGTACAAAGATGAAATAGTTGATAACATAAATCATCGTGCAGAGTCTTATACAAACTACCACCCAACGGCCCTGGGGTATGGCATGACAATAAATAACTCGAATATCAGCTATAAAATTGCGATGTTCCAATATATTAAAGTGGCCAATGAAAAATGAAGCTGAATACTAGTGGATGGATAGAGTTAAATGCAACACAGAATTGACGTCCAAGATTCATCACAATAAGTACAACTGTCTGCAATAAAGTTTGTAGCCACATTTCGTAAGGAAAAAGTTCCAACTTTTTAAGAAAATCCACACAGGATACAAAACTCAAATGGGTGATTGAATGTGTCATACTTGAATAACTCGCAGCCACTGATTCCTTTTCCTTAAGATTTGTAAAGCCTTTGCTGCAGCAATTAAAGGAAATTCAGTCTCCCATGCTATCCATTTATCAAGGGAACTGTATACTTGCTCCTTCTCACTTGGTAGTCCAGAAATCTACTAAATTAGTCGAATCAGTTTCAATATTAAAGAATGACACCATGCAACTAAATATCAATTTCTACGCTCATGACGACTTTTATAGAAGAACCAAATAGTGAAAAGCAAATTACACATACAATTCTAACAAGATTCAGTGCCTTTTGTCCTGAACCAGCTGAATCTCTCTTACGCCACAAGTGTTGCTCCTTCTTTCTTGTCTTTTGAATTATTTTCCTGCACTCGTTCATGAGGAATATTTCGTAATATTTTTTAAAAAGAATAATGAAAATAAATACCATGTGAAAAGATAAAATGAATAGAAGTAACACTCTCCATAAGCATGTTCGCATTCCCCAGCCAACTCGTAGAAACGGCAAGTCATTTTAATAAAGGAAGTTAAGCATGTATATCAAATCAAGGAAAAAATATAAATCATATTATACTTTCAATAAACATAATTCACTTACTTCTCGCCAGTACAGGATTTACTTATGGGTTGGGTACTTTGACAACAGCGGTATTTCAGAGCTGGGACGTCCCTTAGCTATGCATATTTAGAACTTCGAGTTAAAAATGAAGAAAAATTCAAGATATAGACAATACATATATATGTATGTGTGTGTGCTAAAAGGCTTTACACATTAAATACAACTAATTTATTCCTTGCCTTATCATAATAAACGTAGGACTTCTGAGGTTTCAGGACAGAAGAAACACGGTTATTGCGGGATAAAGACCACAGTGGAGAATCTGCTCCAAAGCATAAAACCTGGGAAGCATTTTATGTTCAGGTTATTAATGTCTCGTGGGAATTAGAGGCGGCGGCATGGATGACAAGAGCAAGAAGTAACCTGTTTTTCAGCATTTGAGCAGATTTCAAAGGAAACCCGATCCATTGTACTAAAACGCGTCACCATGTAGTTCACTGAACTTTCTTCAAATTTACCAACTTCATTTTTTTCTTTTATCATGCGAGACAATTCACGTGGATTCAATCCATAGTTACTATTTCAGGCCTTCAAGCAGCATATTTGCTATGTACGTTTTGCTAGAGCCACACTTGGGGAAAAAAAAGATTTCTCTAAAGAAGGCGGCTTTTGGCTCTATGCCCAAGCCATACGCTCTCAAGCATCACTGCAACAAAAATTTTCAATTACAAATGAAATCTGATGACTTAATCAAACACCATCAAATGCAAAGAGAGACTATTGTATCACTGAAAAACAATATACTTCATCAAATGCAAAAAAAAATAAAAAAAATTCCGGCAATTGACCAGATGCACGGGCTAAAATCTCATAATCTCTGTACCAAAGAGGAATGCTCCTTTGTTTCCTTCCATGCAATAATTAACCAATTCTAAGTTCCAATATCATACTACGATTTATTTGATTTCATCTTATTAAGTTTAATTCACTGAAACATCCACATCTTTTTTTTCACCAAAAATTACCAGGACTGAAGGAAATCGCTCAGAATAAAAAAATTACAGCACCCGGAAGTAGAAATAAGCGAAAACATAGAATTTATTAACAGATATCAAAGAACATGACAAGTAAATTAATAAAGCATCAATTTTTCGAAAAAAAAAACATATAACTTTCAATGTGACCCCCGAGCTTTTACGATGCTACGACGAATCCAAACCTCTTAAGTGGTGTGCTTGCGAACAGCGGAGTTCCAGATAGGGAGGAGCAATTGGATGTATATATTCTTCCTTGGGTCAGCTGTCATTTATCTAAAGCGTTATTCGAAGAGCTTAAACTGTAGCGTATCGTAGCAAAATAACGATAGTGGAATATTGAAAAAATTACGCAGGTAAAGAGAAAATTTTAGCTTTAAAATTTTTAAAAAAATCATAAGTTTGATTTAGATAGTTTTTTTTTAATTCAGTGGTTTTTGAGGTAATTTATATCATTCCATCTTTTTATGAAAACACTAAAAAAACAATATTCAATATCACAAAAACTCATAAGATATATATATTTTATTTGAGTTATCTATGAAAAACATTACTTTTTATTGTAAATATGGACATGTTTCACGAATATGGACAAGATTGATCTGTCTTAAGAATAAAAATATGTGAGTCACACATGAAAGACCTAATATTGAAATTATTCGAATCAATTCTATAAAAGGCTAGAATCTAATTAATTATATCAATTTTATATTTATATTGTATGTTTTATAAATTTTCTTGTATAATTTATATGTTTAATGTGAGTACGTAGATGTGCGATCACACACAAAAATTAAGACAAACTTAATTAAATTTTACCATTCGGAAAACAAAATTCAGAGGGAAAATTATTTATCAAATGTTTTTAGCAATAAAATTATTTGTTTTGGCTAAGAACATGTTTATTGACCTCCGACACAACTGGCTATATTGACACATTCTTGCATTCATTTTAATTCGAATCGTATTCAATTATAAAATCCGCGGCCGATCGAGCAAATTCAATAAAGAAACGATATGCATATGAGTCATCCGAAAATGTAAATTCAATTATTTTATTTTTTTATAGTAAAAATTCGTGTGAGACAGTTTCACATGTCGTATTTTTCAAGACAAATATCTTATTCAGGTCATCGATGAAAAAGTATTACTTTTTATGCTAACAGTATTACTTTTTATTGTGAATATCGGTAAAATTTATCCATCTCACAGATAAAGATTCGTGAGATCGTCCACAAAAGACCTACTCTTTTTTTTATTTGTGATGGTGTCTCTCAAATTATACATGACTTTTGATGTTACACTGATATTCCAATAATTTAAATGTGGATAATTTACATGATACTAAAAGATAAATGAGTCGAGCTTCTAATATTAGCAAATGCAAGTGTATTTTATTAAAAGAGTACGTATCTTGTGAAACGGTCTCACGAAATTTTATCTGTAATACGGGTCAATCCTACCGATATTCACAATAAAAAGTAATACTCTTAGCATAAAAAGTAATACTTTTTTATGGATGACCCAAATAAGATATCCGTCTCACAAAATACGACCCGTGAGATCGTCTCACGCAAGTTTTTGCCATATTAAAATTACAATTTTCTAAAATAGTAATTAATAGAATAATAAAATAAAATAAAATAATGATTGAATTAGCGTGTGAAAAAGACACATTCACACCCCAAAAAATACGACGCGCTTAACGACTATTTTTCTCTCCTTCCCTTATTACTAATTCATTACACGTCTCTGAGAAACTAAAGCTAATACCTATCTCTGTACACTCCTCATAAAATGTCTACGCCTGCGCCGGCGGTGTCTCCGCCGTCTCCACCAACCAATGCCACCTCTCCTCCACCGGCATCAACCTTCTCTCCACCTCCGCCTGAACCAGTCACCTCGCCGCCACCCGCTCCGTCTCCTCCCGTCAACTCCCCACCACCCGCTGCCACTGTTTCCCCGCCCCCGCCTGTACCTGCCACCAATCCCCCACCCGCTCCATCTCCTCCGGTCAGTTCGCCACCACCCTCCACTTCTCCTCCTCCGCCTTCATCCGACACGTCTCCGGCCCCCCCGCTGCCTTCGCTCACCCCGACAACACCCCCTCCTCCATCAAGATCACCTCCGTCGCCGCCTTTCCCTCCCTCCCCGCCAGTGCCATTAGGTAGGAGTTCTCCACCTCCGCCATCGGGAGGTACGGCGAGATCCCCCCCGGCTGCGCCGTCTTCTAATGGTGGGTCATCGTCGGGGGTATCGACGGGACTGGTTGTTGGGATAGCTATTGGAGGCGTTGTAATACTTGCGGTTTTGACTCTTCTTTTCATTTGCTGCAAGAAAAAGAGAAGAAGACCACAATCTGATTACTACGTACCTCCTCCACCACCCCTTGGGCCTAAAGGTAATTAATTTCACATATATTCTTGAAATTTCATTCGAATTATCAACTAGTACGTCGCTGCCGAAGTGGAGAAATCTTTTACAGGCAGCTTCAAGTCTGAGGTTCTAGAAAATGCTAATGGCTGAATTTGAATAAAATTTTCAAGTTTCTGCGTGGTTTAATTTTATCTCCATACCCTTTAACAAGCATGACTTTTACTTGCTAATTTCTGATAATTTTTGGTGTTTGATATAGCTGAGCCGTATGGAAACCCGATTCACAATTGGCAGCAGAGTGCACCAGCACCAGGTGATCATTTTGTCACAATCCCACCTAAACATTCTCCACCGCTGGTTGGTTTCACGAGACCACCTCAATCACCAGCACGTGCACCACCACCTCCTCCGCCACCAGGGTACATGAGCAGCAGTGGAGGTTCTGGTTCCCATCATTCAGGCCCCGAAATTCCGGCTCCGCAGCCTTCACCAGGAATGTTTTTAGGGTTTTCGAAAAGCACTTTTACTTATGATGAGTTGTCAATGGCAACGGACGGATTCTCAACCGCCAATCTTCTTGGGCAAGGTGGTTTTGGTTATGTGCACCGGGGAGTGCTGCCAAATGGTAAAGAGGTTGCAGTTAAGCAGTTAAAGGCTGGAAGTGGACAAGGGGAACGCGAGTTCCAGGCTGAAGTTGAGATCATCAGCAGAGTGCATCATAAGCATCTTGTTTCATTGGTTGGATACTGCATCACTGGGTCGGAGAGAATGCTCGTGTATGAGTTTGTTCAAAATGACACCCTGGAATTTCACTTGCATGGTTAGTTTTATTCAACTGATGTACTTATCTTAATTGCTGGAATATTATTGGCTAGGAAAAGGTTGAGTTTGTAGAATACATTGAAAATTTTTGGTCTCATTGCTTGATAGCATAGTCCCATTATGTCTAATTCTTCTGCGCTGTCATTTCATTTTTATGTTTCTTGGTCTTGGTTTTATGTTTAAAGGTATAAATTATCATGTTATTGAAAAACATGCAAATCTTTACATTCAGGAAACGGAAGACCTACAATGGATTGGCCCACACGATTGAAGATAGCTCTAGGTGCTGCGAAAGGACTTGCTTATCTTCATGAAGATTGTAAGTTTTCATGTATAGACGGATTATTTGACTTATGGGATAATGGAATAAGTTTTTTGTTCTTTAAAATTTTATTATTCTAAGACGATATATTTCTGATAGGTCATCCAAAAATCATCCATAGAGACATCAAGGCTTCCAATATTCTTTTGGATTTTAACTTTGAAGCAAAGGTACAGTATTTAGCATTCATGATTGAAATATTAGCACAAAAAATTGTACTCTAGGGCAAGTGATTGATAAGGAATTATCCAATTTTATATTAAACTAAAAATTTATCGTACAACTTGTTCTCTCAGGTTGCAGATTTTGGCCTCGCTAAGTTTTCTTCCGATGCGAATACTCATGTCTCCACACGAGTGATGGGAACTTTTGGGTATGATCAAATCATTTTCTCATTCTTGCTGCTATGTCGTTGTGACTAGTCTGTCAGATCAGTACATCTTGGCATTCTTGCTCTTTTCTTTTAGTTTTGTATTAACTAAACGTTTTTGGAAGCTTGTGCAATGATTGCCTTTATTATTGTGCATTAGCTATAATTTTTTCTGACTTATTATTCTGAAACTTAATCTCGCTGCACCTGAAGCGTATTACTGCTTTGTTACTATGGTTGGATGTTCTTTATAGTTTATGCTAACTTTTACCTATAATACAGGTATTTGGCTCCAGAGTATGCTAGCTCTGGAAAGCTTACTGAAAAGTCCGATGTATTTTCCTTTGGGATCATGCTTCTTGAATTGATCACTGGACGGCGTCCGGTTGACACCAGTCAATCTTTCATGGATGATAGTTTGGTAGACTGGGTGAGTTTTCACTCCCAAAACTATATTACATCAGCTCTCGACCTCAACCAAATCCATGTTTGTTTGAACATTAACCGAAAGGTTTTTGTAATACAGGCAAGACCATTGCTCACCCGAGCACTGGAAGATGGAAACTTTGATACGCTCGTTGATCCACGGATGCAAAGGGATTATAATCAAAACGAGATGGCTCGCATTGTAGCTTGTGCAGCTGCTTGTGTGCGTCACTCAGCTAAGCGCAGGCCACGGATGAGCCAGGTGAAGATACATTTCTTTCATGGTTTAACTTAAGGTTTTAATATTCCGGGTTGAGCATATTGTGTCGTTTTGCTTTCACTTTTCATTATATTTTATATTGTATAAAACTCTTCCACCATTTGACCAGGTGGTAAGGGCTTTGGAAGGAGACCTATCCCTATCCGATCTCAATGAAGGAATCAAACCGGGGCACAGCTCCATGTACAGTTCTCATGGAAGTTCGGATTACGACACCACCCAATACAACGATGACATGAAAAAGTTCAGGAAATTGGCACTGGCTAGCGGAGACTATGGAAGCAGTGGCCAATACAGTAATCCAACTAGCGAATACGGATTATATCCGTCCAGCTCGAGCGGTGAAGCCCAACAAACCAGAGAAATGGAGATGGGCAAGTTGAAAACGGAGGGTGCACGGTGACAATAGATTTCGATTTTTGTGTACAAAAAATTGATCTTTACAACATTATTTGTTCAGGGAACTTGATAGGGAGGGCACATATTTGCTCAGATGAAGCTGCACACAGAATTTGTTTCTTCCATTTTTTTTCCCATCGATTCTTGATTTTTGAGTATTAATTTGTTACAAAGTGTACATCTTTGGAGCTTTGAGAGTAATATACATATAAAACCGGATATATTGAAGAAATGGATATGGTATCACAATGGGATAATTAAACAAGTTTCTGTCTTTTTCCTAATGTAAGTCAGGCTAGTGGGTAGGGATTAGTCGCCTCACCTAAAATGTTGACCATACATCTCATTTTTTTGTTTTTTGTTTGAATTGATTTTGATTCAAAGTCTCCAGCTGGAATATATTTATAATATATTCATCCATTTGATGTAGTCGTTGTCTGCAATTGTTGTGAGTGTGACTTCTAGATATTTTTATGAACATTTATGAAAAGTCTTTTTTTAAAAAAATTATGGCATCAAAACAAAGAACCAGTATCTTCAAAAAATGATGAATTTTTATTTTTCTAAAATCTAAATCGATCATTTATGAGACGTGTTGTTGAATTACGTCGTTATGTTATGTGAGACATATATTGATCACATAAAAAAAGCAGTGAATCGCTCTTGAATGGATAACGATAACGAGGTGGTGGAGTAGGTGAATGTTTGATCAATAGCTTGAAGTTCAATTTTTCTTATAAATATTTTCTTAGACGAGTATTTCACATATAATATACTTAATGCACACTGAAAGACACTGACTGCGAATTTTATCGTCATAAAAAAAATAAAATCGAACCATTTAAATAAATTACATGTGATTTAATAAAAAGAAAAGATCAACAAACTTTTTAATGAAAACAAATTACAGGTATATTGGAAATAAATCTGATTTTTATGAGTAGTGTGGGGAAAAAGCGTTTGCCAGCAAAATGGCGTGATTGGTGATGCACATGGCTGTCCTTCAAATTTGGGTAATTTATTATTAAAGTCGAAAGCCACCGTTCATGGAATTTCTTCTCACCAAATCACAACTCATGCAAATCTCTCTCTCCGGCCGGTTTCCCTTTTGTTTTTTTTCTTTTTCGAAATTTACTCATTAGCGAATATAATATTTAATTAGAATTTAAATTATCTCCCATTTTTTTCATCTCTCTATAAACATATTATATAGTTTGAATAATATTTAATTTTTAATCTTATAAAATATTGATATAGTTTGGTTCGTTATATTATTTATCCATATTTTTATCCAATTTATTATCATGTTTGGTGCACTATATTATTTATTTATATCTTACATCAATCAAATCATCAATTATTTATCTTACATCAATCAAATCATTGAATTGAAATTAAAATATTACCTTTAATAAATAATATTATAAATATTTTATTGATATTTTCAAAATGACAAAACGATAATATCATATTATCTCAAATTTAATCAAATTAATGAATCAAATCAATCAGTATATTAACTATCATTTTTATATATTTTATTATTAAAAAATATTACTTTTATTTCCATAATATTTGTCTCATACCACGTACCAAATCGTACCTTTATTTACTATATTACACACACAAACTAATTTTCAATTTTTTATATAAGGTACTGATAATTTACCCAGTATTTTTTGTGCATCTAGCGTTAAATATTATAGTGGGAGTGTTATTCTTCATCCAACAAAAATATACTGTTCCGAGGTATAGAATTATACATAGAAACGAAATAACCATACAAAAAGTAGAAAATGAATTGGCAATTTGCGACTATCAAAAGTTCAGGAAATATGCTTATTTTCCAGAATTAGGATGGATACCTCTTCTAAGTTTACAAATTCGATTGAGAACCACTCTCTTGTTTCTGTGTTTCGACACCCTTTGGAGCAACCTGATTGACCCAAGAAGTGATTAGATGATGAGCAATGGCATACGGTCCAGGAATAAACATAGGAGCAAGCTCGCCGCTTTCGATGCTGAAATCTGCAGACAACTGCTGTCCCTTTTCGACCCCTTTGCACATTTGTTCCACTTTAGCAGCTGCACTTTTCTGAGCCTTCTTGTATTCAGCATATGAAAGAGCTTTCTTTATGTCTTCTCTACTATGCCATTTAGCATCTATACATAGGTGACATTGCTATCAGTACTTCAGAATAAGTTCATTCCGTGGTAAATAAACAAGTTAGGGTGCATCCAGGTCGAGTTGACCCCCGCTCAAGATCAAATTGAAACAATAGTAGAGCTCGATCTCCAACTAGTACAAAATTTCGAATTTAATCTGGTCTTTGAGTGTTCTTGAATTAGATTCGAGTTTTAGTATAGTTGCTTGTGAGGGGCTTGGCTCATTGTAGATCTCCGGCCACAATTATAATACGGAAAATTGTGTGTGATTGACAATTAAAATGATGTGGAGAAGACAGAAAATAAAGAACTTGAAGTGTAGTTTGAAAACCTACCTTCTAGCTCCTCCTTATCCACTTGTATCTCAACCGATTTAGCATAAGCGAAGAACCCAACCATTAGCTGGCATGGCATGCTGCTGGGTCCAACTGAGGCGAAACAATTGAAACTAGTACAATTAAGGCATCTATACCAGATGAGATTTGCAAACACATGCCACACACTGTTTAGAGCAAGCCTTAAAAAAATTCGTAACAGGAATGGCAGAGCCAATCGGACTGATTTAGAAAGCATGTCAGCTAAATTAAATATAGCATTTGAACCAAATATTTGGGTAAATTTCAACATTTGCTCCTCTTGCTCTTTGATTCCACTGTGTGGACAAAGTCAGTGTCTGAAAACCGGTGGTACCCCATAATTTGATGCTTCTCACAGCTCCATCAGTTAAAACCAAATGAGACGCAACGAAGTTGACATGTAGCGATCTATGACAGGAACATTCCGTGAATTTTTTTTATACTCCATAATCCAAAAATGAAAGTAATTTTCAGATCTACCATGCCATTTCTTTTTCTCACTTGACAAACCCGTATAGAGCCCAAATTACCCATTTATTGCTTTGGGACTTAAGAGCCATTCAATAACAAGGATCATAATGGTCTAATTTTGTGGTACTTGTTTTAAATAACAAGCCAATACTCAAAATGCACTCATCATTTAAGAATATCATGACAAGATGAAAACTTTAAGCCTAGTAAATGTAATATGCAGTTATGCACATACAAGGCAAGTATTAAGATACTGAAATCCAATGTAAACTGTATCCTTTATTTCCTTCTTTTCCCAAAAGGAAGACTAACTATATTCCAAATGGAAAAGTTCAGGGCTGTTTTATGAAATGTATTTTATCTTCATTTGTTCATTTTAAATAAAGGTAATTCCATGATTCAAAAAACTGACGCCAAACACAGAGAGAGGGGGGGAGGGGGATAAAAAGAAGTAGCGAACCAGGCCACGGCTGAGAACTGTGGTACACAACTTCACCAACTTCAATGCCAGTCTCCTCCCACGTTTCCCTCCTTAATGCCTCTTCTAAGCTTTCTCCTGGCTAGTTTTACCAATTAGGGTCATAAAATCGGGAAAAGAGAGGGACTTGGGGTTGGGTTGGAAGAAAGAAAATAACTGGAAATTTGATAGATTTAGAGAGCATGGAGTAGAAATTCAAGAGAGGCAAATCCTTACAAACAGACCTCTATAAAGCCTGCAAGGCAACTCCACATACGAGGTACATATCTTGACTGTCTACTTAGTAATGCACGGTCATTTTCCTTGTCTATAACCAACATAATAACAACCTGTTGGCACAATGGAAGGAACACATATTATTGGTTTTAGAAACATATTTTTTTTGGCAGAGTCATAATGTCAGATACTAACTGGATCAACACGAGGATAAAACCTCATTTTGCACAGTTCGTTTGCACACTGCTTCCGTCTCCCAGCTTCCATGGGGACTGCCTTAGCTCCACAACTCCCACAAAAACGAGATAAGTTATGCCATTCTAGCAAGGCTCTAGCCTGATAAAATAAGAAGTCAGAAACTTCAAATACAAGTCTGCAAATCGCAGAGTTACTTCAGCGTTTGAGTACCAAGAGACAGAAAAATGAGAGGATGTACATAGAACTGGTTAAAAATAGTGGACCACCCGTTTCATGTACGTTCAGTACACTGAGACGAATACTTGCTGCATACAGCATCTCCCAAAACTTGGAAACAAAAAGTGGAGGCTACACTTCCAAAATTAAACACAATGAAAGCCAATATATTTTTTAATTCAGTTAAGAAACAAGAATCGCTGTTTTACAGAGCAATAATTCCCAAGCCCATTTAAAATTCCATTGTCCTTAGAAAAAATGAATGCTCCAGCGGAAGGGGAGAATCCAACGAGCTTTCTTACCTTCTTTTCCTCGCCCCTTTTTCCCTATGTTATATTAGGATTGGGTAATGATTGGTGTGGAATGATGTGTGGTCAGTGTGGAGGACTCTACTAGGCCAAGCATGTCACTTCATCAAAATCAATCACAAACTAATATGAAGAGTGTCCTAAGCGAGAAGCTTTCCGCTTTCTAACTTAATTTTATTAGTTGACTTCAACAGCTCATACTCGATGATCAATCCTGATTATTTTAACTGCCAATAGATTACACATCTTTAGACAAACAAAAAACGACACAAGTGGTTATAAAACTTGTATAATTTCAAGAACTCGTTATAAACTCATCTTCTTCCTTATAACCGCACGTTAATTCGCATCAAACAGCAGGCAGAACTCTCCATAAGTTGAGTTAATAAACATGTAGAAGTGGTGAAGAAACCTTACGTGCCCAGCAATGGCAAGCTCACCCATGGCTTTGGCATCAGCCCAATCAGTGGCTACCATTAGAGTCCTCAGCTCCACGAAGCAAAACTGTCTCTCACCCAATTCACTCACCAACTTACTTGCCTCGGACACATCGATAGCCCAGTACACAGCATCATCCTCGTATTTACACCCCAAATAAACCAACGAATCCTCACTCAAACCCACTTCAGAATTCTCCAAGAAACCCCTACACTCACCCAAATTCAACCATCCCAGGTGCCAACTATGCCCATTCTCCGAAACCGAGCCTGCTAAAGGCCTGCCCTTTCTGAAAGGCAAAACCTTGAAATCAGGAGAGATGGGCTCGTGGGATTGGCTCGAAAGGAGGGTCTTTAAGGTTTGGAGCGCCGATTGCGGGGAAAAAGGTTCGGTCTGTTTGGGTGTTCTGGTTCTTATGGGGTTGCCGGCAAAAGCATGAGAATAGAGGCTCATTGTGTTGAGGAAGAGTGGGCTGTAACTCTGTTTGACTTGCGTTTTAGAGAAGAAAATGGCGATTGAAGCAAAAGACACCGAGAGCATAATAACAGAGATCAAATTCTTTGAATACTTGGTTTGATCGTATGGCGATGAGTCGATTGAGTTTGTGGAACGTGGGGTTGACAAGTGTGTTCTTGCTGCTCGAATGCTTCCATGCCACGACCACTCGCTTCAAAAATTAGGATTTAAGTCTGATTTATTTAGAAAATTCCACTATAATTTATATTTATTGTAAAAATATTTTTCTGATAACAACTTTTTTACTATGTTTTTTCACACATTTTATGTTAAAATTATATTAAACTAAATATTTCAAGGACATATTTTTTAAACTTTTTGACGATATTTTACCATTTTTTAAGTAAGATAATTTTGTCAATTTTTTTGAAGAATTATTTTTTTTGTCATTTTTAAAGATCATAGTTGTTTGCAATAATTTTTTTAAATAAAAAATTCAATGAACATAACTTTTCTATGGGTTAATACTTAATAAAAAAATTATAGAATCATGAAAGTTCAAATAACGATTCATTAAGTAGAATGATTAATTATTGACGATCCATCGAAGAAAGTTGAAAACAAATGTTTCGAACATTGATAGAATTTTGAATGTCGATTGTTTTTCAAATTTTTTTTCTTTTATTTATTATTATAAAACGGCCAAATTGGTAAAATATAACAACTTCGGCCCTCTCCATTTCATTCTTATTATATTTGGTACTTTTTCAATCCTATATTCAGAGTCAATATTTCAATACACGAATAATATTAAAATTGACGGTGTTAATTTCATAAAACATGATTCAATATCATCAAGTAGTTTCGGCTCAACCTTTTCTTTCTCTCAATTTAATTATTGATTGACTTATAATAACTAAATAACAAGAACTTGTGTGAGACGGTCTCACGGATCGTATTTTGTGAGACATATCTCTTAATTGGGTCATCCATGAAAAAATATTACTTTTTATGCTATGAATATTACTTTTTATTGTGAATATCAATAGGATTGACCCGTCTCACAGATAAAGATTCGTGAGACCGTCTCACAAGATACTACTCTAACTAAATAAGTTTTACAATAGCCTAACACCACGTAGGGGCCTAAACATATACATATAT
>NC_133321.1:18646499-18745130 GCF_012295235.1 Primulina huaijiensis
ACGAAAAAGGAAGAAAACCAAAATAAAAATAGAGCAATGAAATAATTATTAAATGACATAATAAGTTATGATAAATAAGAGCTATTATTAATTAGTAAATTTCCAAATATTATTATTATTATTATTATTATGTTATAATAAATACACGATATATATAAGCATTCAATAAATATATATAATATAAATTTAGCACTAACTTACATAAAATATGATAGATATGATGGCTTACCATAATCTCTTGGGGTCCTGCATTTGTAACACTCTGTCCTGCTAGCATAATTGTGCACGCCACATCCCATTCCGCTGAAAGAATGAATTTATATATACAAAAATTCACGTGAGACTGTCTTACGAATCAATTTTATGATACGAATATTCTATTTGTATCACTTATGAAAAAATATTATTTTTTATTTCAAAAATAGTAATTTTTATTGTTACTCATTCATGTATTAGATTTCATACTTCAGACATAAAAGTACTTACAAAAGATCATCTTACTAAAACTCGAAACAAAAATATATTTTCATCTTTCAGAAAATCAGAATTCTTCAATAAATATATGTTAGTACTACATTTAATTTACAAACCTTGAGCAAATCCAGTCGCCATTTTTCCAGCCAGGGATGGCTTCGTATCCGTAGCCAGCAGACGCAACAACTGCCGCACCATACCCATAATAATCCTTCAACGCTCCACACTTAAAGCAGCTTGTTCGGCTTGCGTAGTTGTGCACACCACAGTTCATGGCGCCGCAATACCAGTCTCCGGCTAACATTTCTGTCTTCTGCAATGCGGCGGCGTACGAGGAGACATCAGATTCTGTAGCGTACTTGGGACAACTACAACGTTGGCATGAGTCACGTTTCTTGAAGTTGAGGTGATGGCATGCACCACACATCCAATCTCCTACCCTGCTCATTCTCGTCTTTAGATATCTTTTATTTTACCTGTCAAGATTGAACTTAATTATAAGCTATTGGTTTGTACGATGAGAATAAATTAATTATCAAGTTTAATGGAGTAGATCAAATGTGAATATATGTCTTTGAAATGAGTGGTGGAGTCCGGTGGCTAGCAGGACAACCTCTTAAATTTAAAATTTTTTATATAATCAAATGTATTTTTCAATAGCCAAAAGATTGATGCAGGCCCAAGAAACGTAATCAACTACTCACCATGGTTTCATATATATATGTATATGCTGATCAACTAAAAAATGGGGATATATATAGAATCTTGAAAACACCCAAAACTTGATGAGTATTTTATTTCGAGTTTTGACAGTGTAAAGCAATGGCAAGCCCATTAACATGAAGGAAGTCGATCAAAATGAAACAAAACAAAACAAAATCGACCAAAATCCTGATTTCACCCCTAGCTAGTTCGATCACCCTTGGTCAAAAATTATTTTTTCCTCATTCCAATTCTCGACAAAAATCATGGCCCTCTCCTTGTTAGCATGTTGTTCAACTCTATATGTTGGTATATCTTCAAAGAAAGACAAAAATTGTAAATATATACATGAAAGAGTGTCTTACCTCAGCCAAGAAAATGAAAAGTGTTTTTAAGAGTATAAAATGGAAGAGATGGTTTTGCAGATATCGTGAAAGCTATAGAATTGGTGAAGGGGATAGTGTAATGTATTACAAGATCTTGAAGTTGGTGAGTTTTGAGAATGGGATGCGAGCCTTATATATATACAACAATTTGTAGGGCCCTGAACAGTCTTTTCCTCCTTGAGTTTCCTTAATATGGGATCCCAAAAGCGAATTTTTTCTCGGGTAACTAAATTTCTAAGAAAACGAAGCAGTGAAATATATAATGCATTGATCTTTTTCTAGATCACATGTATGAATATTCTTTGTGCATGAATTATTGTGTTAAAGAAGAATATATAATTGCTTTGAAATGCTACATATTCTGTGCCCTTTAATTGTGGGCAGGTTCTATGAGGGGAAGCTGTTATTTAGTTGTGGGCACTCGAATACGCAAGGGGTGTTTGACACGGATATATGCATGCAAGCGTGGATTCCAATTTCCACATCAGTTTTTTCCATCAGGTCTTATTTCGAATCTTGGGGGACATGATCAAGTAAAGGGGGAGAGTTTGAATCTCTTAGAAATTAATCAGACAGCTTGATCAAGGTTATGCAACATTCAATAGCGCGCGTATGGGATTGAACATTATTCGTTTCACACAGAATTAAAACTAAACTAAACCTTGTAGATATTTCGATCATCTGTGTTATATATATATGCAACGGCATCAATAAATTCATGAAAATAAATCATGTGGACTCAATTCTTGTTCCGATTATAGGACCCAAAAGTAGCACAGCACAACACGGTAGATCGTGACTTTGTCTCGGTAACGCTGGTATTTGCTGCTCACCAATGGCAAAGGCCAAAATGCATGTGATCACATGTAGGGTTCCCTATGTCGCATGAGAGTCGACGCTCCTGCAACGATCTACGCTTACTCTATAATGCACGATCCCATTCATTTACTTTAGTCTGACTTATGACAAGATCGATCAATATTGACCACGACTTAATGCTAACACATTGGTCTCTTTAGCCGTGTCAATATATACTACATGCATGTGTATTAATTACATCTATCTTAAAACCGAAGTCCAAAACAAGAAAAAAAACTCAATTACATCTAAGAACATCACAACTCACAAGTACTTGTTCTTCGTTATCTATTTTAGTTTTACGTGGAAGGAAATTAAATTGTTGAGATGGTCAGGAATCAATTCCTTATATTTAGTGCACATATCCATTGACAAATTCTATTCTTACTTGCATGGTCAGATTCCCTTTCACTTTTTTGTTGTTGCAATAATTCAAAAGCTATTTGAAGATGAAATGTGCATGTCCTCCACCGTCACCCATCCTTGTGTTTGAGTATTTGAATCCATCGATCAGATATACCTCCATTCCCTTTCAATTTGACATTCATCGATTGAGTTGTCAATTGCTACTTTCAAATTGATTGAATTTTATAATAGAAATGAATAAGTTGGCTTTTTGACTTTTATAAAAATAAAAATTCATGGGGTGGGCTGACTTATGAAAAACTCAAACAAGTACTAGCTAGTACGCTATTTTAAAACTAAGCTTGGGTTAAGCTTTGATTTACTCGTTTGTAAACAAATTACTAATTGAAGATTGATTTACTTTGAGCTTCTACTTAATCGAAAAAAATTATATGAATGAATGCATGTACGCGCGCGCACGCACAAATATGTATATTGTGATCATTATATAGATCGGGGAAAAAAAGGACCTTGATTGAATTAAGTATACGTTCTCGTATATTTGGAAGGCTATATATGGCTATACATTATTGGTTTTACATGATTTGCATATATATATGTGTGTGTGTGTGTGATGGACACGAAGAGTATTCCCATGCACAGAAAGAAACATCAAACATGGGATCGAAATGCGACCATAAAAGAGCAGCCCTGTTGACCCTGACCAGCGGGTCCCCGGTCAAGCTGACGTGGCAAGCCAGGACTTTGAACTTCTTGACTCAAAGATTCGATAAGAGGGAATCTTAATTTATAATCAGCAATTATTATATTCTCTGCACAAAGAACCCGTTTCTCTGAACGTGGAGCACGGATTCATAATTACAACTGCAACCATTTTCTTGCATGTATTTCCAGTTAAATTAGAAAATTATGTCCCATCCAGTTATGAAAGCACGGCTAGCTAGCCGTTCAAAGATGGAAGGAGAGTACTAATTCGCTTCAATATTACTTGCAAGAATCCAACTTCCAAAGAATAAGTCGAGTGAACTGACATAAACTTCTCCAGAAAAAAGCGTAAGTTCGAACCAACATAAATGCAAAAATGTCATCCCATCACAATCCGATGTTGTGACTACTAAAAGAAAAATGATTGCATGCATATTATTGCCATAATTTCACGATCAAGTCTATAGATATAATGTCAAATTCCTCTTTAATTCATGCAGTACTGGACAATCACTCAAGCATTCTGTAAACCATCTGTTGAATTATAACAAATATGTGTTTGGAATACTATTCTATAAAAATGTTTTTACAGTAAAAAAGTAATATGTCTTACACTTTTTTTATAAATATTTTCAAAAACGTTTTACAAAAATCTAATTCAAACATAGATTTAAGTTTTTTCACTTATAAAACATTAAAAACAATTTTAAAATACTTGTCCAAATAAAAACTGTAAGCAATTTGATGATCGAGACAGTAGGTAAAAGGTATGTAGCTAGATGTTCTCGTTCATCTTCAATCCATCCAAGGCTTCGCAAAATGACGATAATGGATGGACCTAGCTAGTTCCGATATAAGACAGTATGTTTTGAAATTAGATATATAAATACTATAAACTTTATAAAATTATTTATATAACTTCATTCATTTATAGTTATATATTAGAATAATATTTTTAATAAGTTATATATTAGAATAAAACTAAAGAAATTTTACATTAAAAACTATTGTCGTAACATTTTTATATTTATAAAGTGACTTCATACTTGTTCATATTCATTTTTTTGCATTAATGTCGGGTATAATTCAGTTTCAGATCACGAGTTAATTATTCAGATAATAAATGTATTTTATTAACTTTAATTGACATAGTCATGTAAATGTAAATGTGCATACAAAATTTGTCCGATTAGCTCTTTTAAAATAAAATATACGTTCAGCAAATAAAGACATCAATTGAGAAATCACACATTTAACAATATCAAAATATATACTTCCAAATCTACTGATTTAAAATTTAAAAATAAAATAAAATAGATACAACATAACACTACAGTTTTGGTCACACAATACACCATCACCATATGTAGTTCATTTGACAAAGAATATGAAATATCAATACACATCTATACCCTACAAAGTCGTTGTATCTGTCAAACTAAAAGAAAACTCACCAAAATACAACAAACTAGCAAATAAAGATATGCTACACATGCTCGGAGAGCAACATCGCATCAATAACATCGCCAAGAAAATTTGCTACACGATACACTTTATTCGAACATTTTGCTACCATTGCTGACCCCACGATCCGATACTTTAACTTCGTTTTGCAGTAACGTCGAGAAGGAAAATTGAATCTTTTGTCCAGTTGTGAATACAGTAGGTTTCACCACCGTGAGTAGAATTCTTACAATACAGTCTAGAAAGAGATGAAATAAAGTAACAATATGGTGCTCGTACCAAAGTTATTTCAGTTCAGCTTCATTTTTAGCTGAATGGGTTTCCACCTGTGGAGCTGAAGTTACCAGGAGCAGAATGAGCAGAATGTAGTCCACCAAATTGTTGGCTTTGTCCAAATGGCCTGGGAAATTTTGGAAGGTGTTAATAAGTGTGGCATATATTATAAGCGTAAATCAAAGGTGAAATACTAGTATTATATCATTTTTGACCAACATACATGGTGGCAGACGCTTAGCAGACTATTGCTGAAGAATAATCTTACCTGTGAGCTGTGCTGCCACTTAGTTCTTGTCCAAAGAATGGAGCTGATGAACAATTAAGAAAATGATGAAACATGGAAAAGGTATACGGCATTCTGCTCCAACGAAATGAAAGGTATTAAGTAGATTATTTACTTGGAGGGGTTGATTGTGTAAATGGTGGCGGCTGAGTGTGCATCGATGATGGATAAGATGACGGAGTACCAAGACTCGAAGCGCGAAGTAAGCCCGACACAGGTGCACTTTTGGGTACCGAACCATGTAAGGACCCCACTGAAGGAAACTGCAGCAAAATGATAAGACAATTTACAAACCTGGGTCCACATTAAAGAATTATGTGAAGCATCCTTACGATATTCTAAAATCAATCAAACCAGAACACAAACATACTGTTGGCGCTGGAACAGGAGCACGCTCATTCCTAGAATCGAAAGGATTTGTAGATCTTGGCACTAGCTGGAAATTAGGTACCGCCTGAAATGAATCAACCCATAGCGTTTGTAAATGATATTCAATTCACTAAACAAAATAAAAACAGTTCAATAGCAATTACTTCCATAAGAAAGTTGAGGGAATAAATGTCCCAGTGGCAAATATCTTAGATGGGAAAACCCTGAAAAATTTCAAAAATACATTTAATACACGTTGCTTGTTAGATGATAAGATGAATCTCACACACCATTTTCTCAATTATGATATAGGCTTAATAGTTTTAGCCTCTAAATGACATTCAACTTTATTTTATTTAACATTGTACTGGTTTTATGGCACAAGCCACTAGAACCATTGGGAGATTTCCTCCATTTTTTACTTCCATCATTGCCATCCAGCCTAACACCAGATTGGCTAGATCGTGAGAAGTATGGTCAAGGTGAGGTAGCAGTACTAGCTCATCCACAGGTAGAAGCAAATTAGGCCATTTCTACTGTCCTGGCGGCCATATGACCTCAAGTTTTCAAAAATGCAGGATGGGGTTTCCCATTGTTTAAGAGCCGATAAATTTCTTGTTAGCACTCAAATGGTTTCTTTCCACTAGGATCATCTATATAAAGCTCAATCAATGGCCCGTAGTAATTGGTGGCAAAATTTGAGTACAAATTAACACATGGAAAGCCTCGACCTTTGCAATTATCATTGATATTGTAGGTAAAGCTGAGGACGACGAAGGACGTTCACAGCACAGAGAATTGGTATTGACAGGTGAGATATGAGGCGGTGTAGGCAGTTGGAAAGATAAGATCCATTTGCTTTATGCAATAACCCTAATTCAATAAGCAATTATATTATTGTCAGTGTCAATGATAATAAGTGGCTGATTGTTGTCAAGGGCGGTTATCAAATTGATTAGGGAGGTAAAATGTATCTTGCTAATCACAGATGCAAAATTCAATCACGCACAGATTTCTTTGAAATAAAAAGGGTGGCATGATTGAGAATAAAAAGATTAGAAAGTTACCATTGGCATGTTATAGTGCATAGGGACCCTAGCAACATATGGGGAACCTGAGTACCAGCCAGAAACTGGAGGTGGAAAATAAGAATTGGTCATTGAAAATAAATCAGCAGGCAGTTCTTTCCTTCCACCATATTTTTCCTCCAATGTAGATTCAGAAGAAAATCCAAAAGCTGAACCCATTAATGGATTAGTAGTGGCTTCTCCCGCTTGAGAAATTGCTGCACCGGGGTGGCCATGGGAAATTGGTCCAACAAGTGGATTCAACGGCTGCAGAATCCCAGGAGACAGATTAAAATTCTCAAGAAGATCAAAAGAAATGGAAAATATACCATGCTTTACTAGGCATACCTTGTCGCTTGAAGTTGCATTGATAGTAGCCACTGGTTGAGGAACAGACAGGCCACTAGCGCCAGGGAACATAGAATCCTGATGAGCATCCGGGATAGGCCATTGCCCTCCAGTGGGAGCATTAGCAAACGAGCTTGTACCATCTGAGGGAAGGAACGATGGAGGAGCAACGCTTCCATAGGTTGACCCAAGAGATAAGCCCTCTGAGCCACTAGAAAGGAAAGGTGATGACTTGCTCGCAAGGGCGGGGGGACCAGATGTAGATACTTCAATTGACAACTCTGAAAGTAAAGATTCCACCGAGTTTGAAACCGGCGTCCGAACTTTCACCTCAGGAAATGAATCAAAATTTGCCCAATTGTTATCACTAGATGTTATCTGCTGCACAGGAGCTGCATTTGTAGGTGAATGTTGTGTTTGAGGGACGGTTGCTGCCACTACAGGTTCAGGAACAGAATCAAAATCAATGAATGAAGCCTCTACTTTGATCATAGATGGATTCCCCTCCAAGGACGCCAAGCTACTAGAGGATACAGTTCTCTGAAAAAGAAACTGTCAGCCAATCATTTTCTAAGTTAAGAATAAGAAGATGAAAATGATTTGGACAAAAACAGCTGTGAATATATAGTAGTTGTGGTAGAAGGATAGAGCAGATAAATTGAAATTAATATCAAGAATACAAGGATGACGTTAATTGATCTCATCTCCCATGAAAGTAAATAATAAAAGATGCTTTGATATAAGCTCCATATAACTGCGCTAAAATCTTCTTCCCCGTGCAACCAATTTTTATACCTCCTGAACTTTATAAATACACAGCGAAATTGAAAGTAGAAAGTAAATCTAGGAGTGTGAAAAGAAGCCATATCTCAAGTGCTTTCAGTCGGAAAAACTCAAAATACCAAAAACTCTTTTTCTTTCAACAATGCAAGCCTAAAACATTGACATGGCAAAGTTCCATCTGGGTGGTGACCGATTTTTAGAAATCGCTTAGACGGCTGCCTGATGTAATATATAGAATTTTTTTATCTTTAAAATTTTTAATTTTTTTAAAAAGATTGTTTGACGTATTTTTCAATCAATTTGTATAGTATAAAGAGGAAAAACATGTCATTGATTTTGAGTTTGAATCCACTATAGAGGAATTCTTGGAGAAATACGGAAATAAACAAAAAAAAATTAGATATTTAGGTGGGAAAAAAACCGCCTAGACGGCTTGAGTTTAAATCCTATATAGTGGAATTTTTGGAGAAATACGAAGATAAAAAAATTAGATATTTAGGTAAAAAAAGAAAAACCTCCTAGGCAGCAGCCGGTGAGTGGCTGCCTGCCGGCCGCCTTTTAGAAACTGAGAAATAAACATACCAATGCACGTGTGCAGGAAGATCTTACCTGAGTATGTGCTGAACCATCGGTTGACTTGCCACCAAAGACTTTTGGAGGAGGTTCAATAACTCGAAGAGTAGTCACATTTTCTCCTAAAATATCTCTAACAGGACGGACCACAGGCGGGCTGGACATGTCTGAGTCTCTTTGATTATCTGGTGATCTACCTCCAAGCTTAGAACTTCCATCAGAATTTCCATCATCGGACCTCCTTCCATTACCAAATTTATCCTCGCGTCTCCAGTCATTGAACACTTCAGCACGAAGAGGACTTCGTCTATAATCACCAGTTTGCTTATTGTCTTGATCATATCCTGGACTTCTTCCACCAACACTAGCCCTATCTTGACGACGCTCAAAAGTTTCCTCATAAGGTGGACTTCGAGAACCTCCTTGATTATTGTCTATCCTCCTATTCCCACTGAAATCCTCAGTTTCTCCCTGGGTGATACCATATGCAGATTAAAACATTTCATAGAGAAACTCTCAAATTTTGCTCTAAGAAATCATCATAAAAATTGACTTTAATATAATGAGGTATACCATCTTTGCTCTCAGAGGCTTTTCCGAGTTCCTCTCACCGGTATATCTTCTATCCACGTAAACGTGCTTGATAAAATCACGTAACCTCTCTATGTTACTGAAACACGTAAATTTAAAACAACAATGATAAATAAAGTAAATATTAACTGAACACAAAGATTCAATTTCAGAACTCGTGCAGGAATATTTCATTGTTAACCTCGCATCAGGTAGAGAATTACGCTGGGAGTTCCATTCCTTTAGATAAATTTCTCTAGCACTCTATTTGGGACAGAACAAACATGAAAAAAAAAAAAGCAATGAGGGACGGGACACCTAAACAAACCCAAAAAATTGCATAATCCTAGCAGAAAGAGAGTGGTTGGTTGTATACCGCGTTGCCCCCACCTTGAAGGGAACTAACTTCTTGTGGGGTAAATTTAGCCATAGATACGGACTTCACTCTGTGTGTGAACTCTCGGCTGCAAATATTTTCAAATGCATATTAACGTCAAAGATACTCATAGTGAAAGTGAAACTCCACAGAGAACAGTACCATTAACCATGTTAGCAAATTGACATTCCGTGATGCAAGAGTGAAACTCATTATGACTTACTGTATTCCGCTGCAGGTTGTGCAAATAAATGTTGAAAAATTAATGCACACATATTGGGGCCCCTGATGTGCAGAAAAGAAAACAGTTAGCTCCATGCACCCAAAAGATTACAGCAGGACAATAGCATCAAAATGCATGTTCCGAAAACCACCACGCTCCTAGGAGTAAATGAATGGGGAAACTCAGCCCATTAAACTTATCCAAAGCACAAAAGGTAAATTGGCATCTATTGAACCACGCCTATTCCTCTGTTTTTTAACCCTGCCTAAGAACTAAAGACACTCAAAAATTTGTATGCTGTGAAATATCATCTAGACTTGTTCCACAATGAAGCACAAAAGAAACACTATTAAAAACAGTAAGATTAAGCATTTGCTGCTTTAACAAAAAGCTACAACTAACATAATCGTACTACTAAAATCTCTTTAAAACGGTACATCAAACTAAGCACCATACTTCGACCGCTTTACTGGCAAGGGTATTTGTCAATAGCCAACTATGCCCCATCTATAATTGCACCTTGCAACTAGTGGGAATCAAAACTCGTTAAATTGCTTTTGATACTAATTGTAACATCGATTATTTGACACTTTAAGAGAAGTTATACCCAATGTTAATATATCGAATCTTTTGGAAAAATAGCTCGACAACAGGATGATAAAAAGCTTAAAACCTCTCATTTTTATTGTTTTTTCAACCAAAAAAATGAAAAATAAGAAAACCCCAATTATGACACCCTGTCTCTGCCGCATATCACCTAAACTGTACATTAGCTCAAAGGCAAGCGATTTAACTGCTCACCGAATACTTGCTCCCAAGTGTCAAAGTCAGATATCACCACAACCTGAACCATTCAACTAAGCCAAAGCCCTACTCCAGAAAATGTAAACGCTAAAATAAAAGTTTAATAAATGGATGTGGTTTATACAATGTTGTCCCTTATTAAAGTAACAATTCGGAGGACAAATTTCTTGGATTGATACATTGAGAATCATTAAACAAACAATGCACGCACTTTTGTCACATACTTTAAGAAAATTCAAGACATAAGCCACCAACAAAAATATCATGGCTATCTTTTCGTTTTTAACTACTTCATTAGTGGCCCATTTTACATATAAGCACCAATTTCACGTCAATTCATAATATTGTATGCTTTCCAAATTATCCGAGCGAACCTTTAACTTTAAGAAACTGGTTCCGAAACCATCCAAGTAATCAAGCATTTCAACTAAGATAACATACTCCACAAAGAACGACGAAAATCCAATCACGGTAAATCTAGAACAGTAAAAGAAGAAAGAACCGTACCAGGGTATTGCAGTTAATACACCTGCGATTCTCAGGAAGCTTGAGAAGATTCCTTATAAACCTCTCATTCTTTTCATCCTCCTTCAGCCTATTCGCCATCTTAATACGCTAATCACACAAATCTCCCCACTTTTCAAACAATCACCGCTGCCTATCACAGAACCAACCAATTCAATCACAGTTCAAACCCAAAATTACCAAATCCGACACCATCAGATCAGGTAAACAAGCAATTTCCCCACTACAAACAGAAAATCAGAACAAGAGTCATCAAAGTTGACTAGTCGCCACAACTTCAAAGGAAAAACCCTTCATCGCCAGGAAAAAAGTAATAAAATCTGATTCGAATCAGTACAAGTACCTGAGCAGCCTGATCGGAAGAAATTGAAAGCGACAATCAAAAGATCAACGGAGCTCAGGCTTTTTGGTAAACGGTAGATCTCGGTTCGTACTTTTACAGCTCGACTTTGGAACGTGGAGATATATGGAATGGTAATATCAGTACAGAGATTAAAAAAAAAAAAAAGACAGCGCCTTTTCGTTGTGAGAGAGAGAAAATGGGACTACGTAGGAATAATCCTATGTTGAATAGGCGAGAGAGAATACAGGGAGGAGACAAGGAACAAACGTGAGGACTTGATGGTCAATTCCAACGCTGTAATGATACGAACAACAACGAATGTGGATCTTAACGGGACAACGATGCGTTTGAACCGAGACGTGGGGTAGATTTTAAAGATTTACACATCGTCGTCTTTTTTTTTTTTATAAATTTATATAATATAAAAAAAATTTATTTTTAATACATATCATAAAAGGTACCATTATTTTACGAATATATCATGACACGAATTAGTTATTCAATTAAGTCCCATATATAATAAAAAATTTGTTGAGAGACATGTAAGCAATTTTATGAGCAAGAGCGTGGCCAACCTGATTGGTTAATCTAAAAACAAAAACAAACTGACATGAAGAAAATTCAGTAACCAAAAATTTACAATATTATACAATTAAGCATATAATAGAAGAATCTGACTACAAACTATTCAACGGTTCAATGACCAAAAGAGCGTCAGATTCGATGAAGATATTGGGGCAGTCCAAGGTTTTAAGCCAACTTAGAGCTTGTTGAATGCTCAACGCTTTCGCAGTAGTGGGGCTAAACTGTCCAAATAGAATGCCATAAGATGTATCAATTACAATACCATGAGAAATTTGTGCAATGCAACCGTAACCAAATCGCCAAGAGCTCTCAAATATAGCAACATCAACATTACACTTGATAGCACTATCTGGTAAGAAAGTAGCCACATAATTTAGAATAGATGGTTCCTGGTTTAAAAAATATTTGACTGGACCATATCTCATTCTAGAGCCGCGGCTGAACTTGGGTGGATATTATTATTATAGGAACTGAAAGTTATTGTAGCATAAAGAAAATAGAGAATTATTTGAGCTTTTATGGGCTCTGTATCTTATATGTTATTGGACCCTATCTCCTTATTTTTGGTCCAAAATTTTATTGGCCCAACAAACAGTGTATCCATCTCATTTAATGAAATTTTCAAAAAAATACTCTCTATGTTTTGCTCTCTTACTAATTTGTTAGGAATTCTTAACTCATTTAATTTATTTCAAATTTATCGTGTTTGTATATTAAAAAAAAAAAAAAAAACTTCATGTAACATATTGAGTCGATATATATAGATTCACTCATATTTTACTTAAACTCGAGTTTGAATTCGACTTTTTCAAAGTCCATCTGTGTGATTGTTTTTATTCGTAACATTGCTTAAAACTTGTGGATCCGTCTTAACCTCAAAATCTACATATTATAGAAGTTGAAAATATCGATTTCATGTAAATGGGTAGAAAGAATCGAAATCATTTGCTCTAATTTGAATAGCCATTTAATTTCTTTTAAAAATAAAAGAACGGAAAAAAGCATTGTCACTATTTTTATTGCCCCGTATAGCAAAGAATGTTATGGAAATTGTTTATTTATGGCGGAAAAAAGCAAGTTTCTGAATATAATAATAATTTTAAAAACAGAGGTTAATGGTTGACTAGTTAATTTGTAGGAAGTGCATGACACAATTATGATTGGAAATTGCACATATTACGGCTGATTTTAATGCAAAATTGGAGCGTCTCGTTGTCGGCGAGTGATAAATTAAATGAAGTGCCCTCTGGTCAAAAAGCCACACAAAATCCTTTATATTCACTATTTCTTCCATTTTTACATAATTAAAAAGATTATGTTATAATTTCATAAACATGGTGTGTGAATTTTAATATTATTATATATATATGTGTGTGTGTATATCATTATATTGAGTATTTTTTATTAAACGACAAAATAATATTTGACATGGTATAAAATGAGTTTCNTATTAAAATATTGTCAGAATATAGCAAATAAATAAATAAAAGTACAAACATAAATTAGTGGTGGCGACGTATGAATTGAGAGTAATTTTTTGTGTCGGTAACATTTGTGGCAGATTGTCTTTAATGGTGGCTGTTGCAAAAGGGTACACTACAGATGAGCTATACTTGGTGTATAATGTTGATTTATGATAATACACCCAATCTTTAAAGCTGGCTCAAAGAATTGAACTTTGATTTTTTAAATCTTTCAATTTTTTTATCTGTCCAGCACGGGTTTAACAGTCGTAGATCGTCAATTCTTCGAAACATTTAAAATAAGTTTTTTACAAATACCACCTTAAAAAAAAGATTTTTAAGACTGAGATTAGATCTTGATCAATTGTAACAAGTCTTTGTCTTCATAAAAAATACAAAAATAACAAATATTTCATTTATTTAATTTATTATGTAATGATCCGACGAAAATAGCATACGAAACATAAATGAGTATTTGTAGCCACTCACACACACTTCACTTCCCAAAAGTGTCCACCATCCAACATTACTTGGCACACAATAATGGTCTCAAATTTTTTATTGGTGAAAATTTAATTACAGGTTGACATATACATACAAGAAAGATGTAACTATATATAAAAAAGGAGGGGTGCATTTCCATTTTGCAGAGATGAAACTGGAGCATACACGTATAGGGGAAGTCTATGGATCTTGCAAAAATGAAAAATGACACATGGTGTATTGTTAAAATCATCATCATCTTTATTATCGTAAATATTCTATAAATGGGAAAAAAGAAAATTATAGTATGACATAACGAGTAACAGCGAAAACTCCATCACAGGGGATGGCACACAGCTAGCCATTCTTGATTCTTGATGTGGTTCTCTGGCTATACATACACTTCCTGCAAAACCTAACTTTATTTTTCACAACGTAATTCATACATAATAAATAAGGATTTACATTTCGTCTCCATTCTTTGATCATCACTTTTCTTGTTTTTTCAACAACCAAGCTTCAAAACAATTTATCAAGAATCAATCCTCAATGATGCATTACACATATTCCCGGAACAATATGCTTTCGCTTAATCTCTACTTTGATCTTGTGTGTCGTTTGTTCTCATCCCAGAAATGAGAATCACGAGTGCCACTAGACAAAGGTGAGCCCTTTGAGAAATGAGAAGTGAATAAATAGACGTGTTGGTGATTTAGGGAGTGTTTTGTGAGTTCTGGGGTATGGTGGTTTAGAGGAAGTCCCTCTTCAAAAGACTGATCAATAGAAGGGCGGTGGGGGTGGGGATGCATACGATACGCCAACAACAGGTGGCAGTGGCCCTTCATATATTGGAGCTGGTGGAGGGGGTGAAGGTGATGGTGGCGGAGGAGAATTGTAGTGATATGGTGGTGGGGGTGGCGGTGGAGAATTGTCGTGATAATGAGGAGGTGAAGGTGATGGTGGAGGCTTGTAAAAATATGGCGGTGGAGGCGGATGTTCTTCACATGGTGGTGGTGGAGGGGGTGGTTCTATACAAGGTGGTGGAGGAGGAAGCTCAATAGGCGGGGTTGGTGGTGGTGGATGGTGTACTGGAGGGGGTGGAGATGGATACACATATACGGGAGGTGGAGGGGGCGAGTATAGTGGGGGAGGAGGCGAGTTATACAAATAAGTAACTGGTGGCGGAGGAGAATGCAAAGGCGGTGGAGGTGGTGGGCTATTTGGAGGTGGCGGTAGCCACTGACAAGGCGCATAAATAATTGGAGACGGAGGCGATGGAGGAGGTGGTGGTGAGTAAACTGGCGGTGGAGGGGATGGTGGTGGAGGAGGTGGTGAGTAGACAGGTGGAGGAGGTGAAGGTGGTGGAGGAGGTGGTGAGTAAATAGGCGGAGGAGGAGAGGGAGGAGGGGGTGATGGTGGCGGGGGAGATGGGGGAGGTGGTGAGTAAGTAGGTGGAGGAGAGGGAGGAGGGGGTGATGGTGGCGGTGGAGATGGGGGAGGTGGTGAGTAAACAGGTGGAGGAGAAGGAGGAGGCGGTGATGGTGGTGGTGGAGATGGGGGAGGAGGAGAATAGACCGGGGGAGGAGGTGGGTAAACAGGCGGAGGCGGAGGAGAGTAAACAGGAGGTGGAGGTGAAAAAATCGGGGGAGGAGGTGAAGGTGGCGGTGGTGAATAAACTGGCGGAGGAGGTGACTGCACCACCACGACGGGTGGTGAAGGAGGCGGCGGCGGCGGGAGAGAAGGAATAAACGGGTGACACTTGAAAGCCCCACAATGAATTTTCTTAGACAAGAACAATTTACACTGTCCCGGGGACCTCTGTGCGGGCCTATTAGGCAAACAATTCCGGCGGTCATCAAACGCCGGTAAACCCAAACACACCGGTGGCTCGCCCGTGAAGAAATTATAAGCATAGGTGAAATTCTCCAAGCTAGGCAGTTCACAAATGCTCGCCGGAATCTTACCCGAAAACATATTATGTGCCACATTGAACTGCTCCAAACTCACCAGTCCACCGATACTCTCCGGCAAAGTGCCCAACAAGCCATTATTGCTCACATCCAATACAGTCAAATTCTTCAACAATCCAATCTCACTCGGAAAACAAGACCTCAACTTATTGTCCATAAATATAATCTCATTAAGATTACTCATATTTCCAAGACTCGCCGGCAGGCAGCCATGGAATCTGTTGTTAGCCAAAACTATAACAGAAACAGGGGAGTTACCGAAATTATCCGGCAATTCAAAAGCAAATCTGTTGTGGTTGATAAATATAGCATCTAAAGGCTTATCAAAAAGCTCGGGCGGAACGGTACCTTCAAACTCATTGAATCTTATATCCAAATAAATCAACTTAGGCAAGCTTAAAACAACATAAGGGAATTTCCCAGCGAACCTGTTGTTGCTCAAATCAAGCTCGAACAGTACCTTCAAGTTCTTGAATTTCTTCGGCACAGTCCCGCAGAATCTGTTGGAATTGATGTGAAAGAGACCCAGATCTGTGAGGAGACCCAGCTCTTCAGGAAGATACCCCGCAATGTCGCCGTGGTTAAGATCGATACCAGCAACCGTAAGGATTGAATGGTTGTCAAGTGCAGGAGCACAAAACACCCCTTTATACCCGCACACGTTAGATCCAACCCAATTGCCAGTCAAGTTGTAGGGATCTGAGAATATGGCGAGGTTCCAAGCTTGTAAAGCAATGTACGCATTTCTTAGCCTCGGGTTATCGAACACCAGCGAAGGGACAACCTTCACATGTTCTCCTCTATCACCGAATTCATCTATGTAGTAGAGAAGTTGCCGTCTTTTGATGTAAAGAGCTTCCGAATCTGTAAGCGGTCCATTCCTGCTGATTTCGACATTGGAATGCAATGCATGAGCATGAACATGGCCTGTCTCCGAAGAAGAAAGCGACAGGAAAGGAAAAAAGAACAAAAGACTGCTCAAATACAAAAACCCACTACAAGAATTGAACTTTCGCTTCATTTCACAGAACCAGACATGCAACAAGCTTTTTCTGAGCTTTTCGTGTTTAGTTTCTGAAAATGTAGTTCTTGCTCTCCTTCTGCTTAGAAAGTGCAGATCTGAGAGCAAGGTATGGGCGGAAAATGAAGGTCGGATATGGGATATGGGATATGGGCGGGGGCGGCAGCGGCGGAGGCCGCGGAGGCGGTAGCGGTAGAGGAGTGAAAGAGAAAAAAGAGCTACTTTGACTTGGAGATAGTATGTAAAGGAATATGAGAGAAACAAACAGCTTACAAAGCTAAATACTGGACAGCTAAATCACAGCTCAAATCCCACTATATTATATATACTCACTAACCCTCTCGCTATCTCTATTTCTATTTCTAATTTATTTATAATATAATTTATCATAATTATTTATTAAAATGAAAAAATATAAAATAAATTTAAATTGTCATTGAATAATATATATATATATATATATAATAAATTTATTATTTAAGAATAGATAGTTTGAAATTTTGGTTTTGATTACAATCGATCAACATTATTCTAGTCGATGTAAGAGTCAATAACCTTGTTGATGTTTATTTATGATTTCAATATTTATACAAAATGTTCCAGAAGATGACTTTTTTAAAAATATGATACATACATACATATTTTATTGTATTCTAATTTGTAATTTTTCCGTAGGTGTCATGCAATAGAACAATTTTTTGGGCTATTTGATTTTTAATAAATGTTAGTTTTTTATAAGGAAATAATGCTAGATATGTGGAAGGTTCAAAATGTAGTATAATGAGAAAATTATTCTCAATAAAACCCGATTTTGTCTATTGTTTTGTCATTATTTTTCAATCATAAAAGAAAAATTATTATTGGCTTAAAAGAACAATTGACGTAAAGAATGGGGTTCTGAATTACTTACACAAAATTTAAAAGAAAAGGTGGAGGAAATCTCTACATCCACAAGTTCTTTCTTAATCTATACGCACATATTCTATATACTAATGACAATAATTTCAGGGGAGAATATTGCATAATTGCATATATAACATTTTATATACTATTTCAAGGAAAAAAAACATATTATATCCAAAATAAAATTTATTTCTAAAAACTAAATATATATGTATTTTATATTAATAAAAATAGATAATTCATCATCTATATATAACTCTTACAATTTAGAATTATTAGATAGATGATAATTGTAAAAACTATCTATTTAAAACAAATTTAATATAAAATATAAATATCGAGAAATTTGGTATATTAAATGAGGAAAAAGAGAAATAAGAGAGGATAAGTCCCCAACCGAATGTAGGCAACTTTATTCAATCTCAACCCACATATTAATAAATACTCAACGCGCTCCTAACGTAAAGCTTATGATATGTACTCAAATTTTAAATTCAGCTTCTTTACTTTATTATAATTATAATAAATAAATATATATTATTAATGTCCGTTACTTGTGTGATATTTTAAATCCATATCAATTTAATACTGCATTTATTTTCAAATTTCAATTTAATAAATAAACTATATTATATTTTTGCTCTCTAATTAATGCATATGTTCCAATTTTTCATCGTATTTTAACAACACGAAAACTTTTGTCAGACAGTTTCACGAGTGAATTTTGTGCGACTGGTATCTTATTTATGTCACTCGTTAAAAAATATTAATTTTTTATTATCGTAAATATGAACATTATCGACTCATATTATAGATAGATCGTCTCATAACAAATCTATTGTTTTCACAATTTAATACATTTAATATTTTTTTGTTGGTTTGGTTTTAAATTTATTAATGTGTATTTAAATTTTAACATATTCTAGATTTAGAGTATGTGGAAATGGTATAAAGCGTGGAAATGGTTGGCTGGCCAACTGGATGGATTTTGGATATTTAAGCCTGTTGAGGCTGAGCCCAAATTGTTCGTTTCTTTATCTCTGTTACCTTTTTGGTGAAAATGTTATATTCCCTTTTGATTTGAATCTGGACAATATTTTGAATTATAATAGGAAAAAAAGTTAGTAAAATGTCGATTTTAAATTATCTGACTTCACCGTTTGTGTTACTATTGTTACAGTTGCATTTGGACATATGGATTTGAAATCTATGAATTTCGATTATATTTTTATCGTTAACGATGAAACAATAATGAAAGCATAAATAGATACATTACTTATCTATTCTATTTTATTAAAGTTGAGGACATGATAATAACCACCTAAGAAGTACACCAACTTTTTTTTTCCAATTTTATCCTTATATGATACTAATATTACACTTTTGTTTTTTGTTTTTGTTTTTTTAAATTTCAACACACACTTTTATTTTTATTTTTTTATTTCAACAATTCATATATCTATTTAGTCCTTCCATAATTTGTCAAATTTCACTTTAATCCATCGATAGTGATAAAAAAGACTGTACACACACGCATCGCGTGTGCAGAGTAACTAGTTTACATAATTGTAACACTGAGTAGAATGAATTTCAAATACATTCAGTATTAGGTAAAATTGAAATCCGTCATAACTAATATAAAAGATGTGAATTTAAAGTTTATGATCTTCTTTCTTTAAATTACAAAAATACAGTTGAACATATTTGAAATCCATCGATTCAAATACAACATAAGTTTATTTAGTTCCAATTTTTTAAATGAGACGGCATTATTGAATTTAAATTAATTAATGACTCTTGAGCTTTTTAAAATATTTTTATTTAACAAAAAAATAGAGTATAAACGTTATTGAACACATGCAACCATTCAATACATATATGCAAGTATCTTCCATTTTCAAAAGTTTTATTTGTTCGGTTTTGATTAAAGCAAGGCTTGATTAATTAAATAAATTGTATAGTCATGTCAATCAGATTTAAAGGACAATTTCTTTGATTCAACTCACCAATATGTGTCCTACATATCTTAGTAATGGAAGATATTTCATAATGCCATGATCAATCCAATTCAATATTTTTGTTAATGAAATGCTATGTAAGGATACTACCCTATTGAGATATTCAAGTGCCCACATTTATCCATACGTGTCGTATATTGATTTTCGAGTGGATCTCGTATCTATTATTAAATATTTTTCATTGGATACGTTCTTTGGATAGTAGTTTATAGGTACCATGAAATTTCTTCTGTTTTTTTAAATGTCCTTATTTTTATACATTGTATTTTGTTCATATATGTTGTACTAAGTTTTCGTAATGATATTATATTAAATATACCATGATCACCGCGATCATTTCACCGTCAGACGTTTTGAATATGTTTTATAGTGGTTTATTTAGTTATATTTAAAATTTCGAATCCATCGATCCAAATTGTAATTTGGGATTTCATTATCTTAGTTTAGAGGATTGAGAAGAGCCCCATTTCAGCAGGAGTTAAGAAATAGGGTAGGGTGGGGGTGGGGGTGGGGGTGGGGGGATAGAGGATAGAAGCACTGGCCAATGTTGGGTGGGAAGGGAGAAGCTCGGGATATTACATCTCATTAGATTTAGGAGAATCTGATTTTACAACTTTTTTCACACAAAAAAACCAAATATCAAAATAAATATCTAAAACCCTATATATTTTCGTATAAATTAGAAAATCGATCATGGTGGTTTCGATTAGTATTATGATAATTTTGTCTGTCACAACTTAAAATGGTTAAATAAGAGTTAAGTAAATCAAACACCATAAAATCAAGGGACATATTCATTTTCAATAATATCATTTACAAAAAACTATCGTCGTATCTATTATATTATAAAAATAATTTCACAAAAATCCTTGATATTGTCTCACGAGTCAATTTGTGAGACGGGTCTCCGATCAACTTGACAAATGAAAAAAATATTATTTTTCACTATAAATAATGACCCGATCAATCTATCTCATAAATATACATCCATAAGATGAGATCATCTCATAAAAAAAACTTACTCAAATAACTTTTATATGAAATATTGTTTCTGTTAATGAAATGTCCATTAATTGCATTACTCAGTAAAGAAAATTAAATTTTGAAACAGGAAGATGCACCGACGGTAATATTATAGTTCAACAAATATTGTCAAACATAAAAGTATAGGACAGCACGTCTGAAAATAAACCAACGGTAACTTCCGTAACTCCCCAAATTCAATGGAACGTCTCCTTCAAGTACTTATGTTTTTCTCTTAAATTTTAAAAAAAAGGTACTTGTCTTTTTTATTTTATTTTTTTAAAGTTTATTATCGAAATAGAAAGGGGAAAAAATATAATATTGTTGGTAACCATTTTCTAACCGACAATTGTAATTTTGTTTGTCCATGTCAAAATTCATCTAAATACATTTTAATAATTCGGTAATCCACCAGATGCATTGATTGTTGGACGAAAGGAATGACAAATCAAGGTTCATTTACTTATTTCTAGAAAAAAAAAAATATGTATATAAGTTTCCATCTCAAAGAATACATCACCTCCAAACTTTATTTTTTTTTATAAATATTAGTATTTAGTATGTTACTTCTTCATAAGATTGTAGTTAAATGTCCAGATGAGCACAAGATAGGATAAGAAGATCTCATACATCGGATGGAAAGCATACCACACAAAATTTAAATATGAACTTAAATTTCTTTTTTTACTTGAATAATGCAAGCACCCTTCTTGGCCAAAGATGTAAGAAAGTCGAATTTTGGAAAATTTTCAAACTAATGTTCTATCAAGAGTAAGTTCGACGCTAGCAGGTGAGTGCTACCCATTTGCTAGATCCAACATGATGGGACACGAAATTAATCAACATTGATCAGTCCCATTTGGCCAATACATGGGCCATGGATTTTGGCCTTCGGGTAGTGGATCGAATTTTCCACCGTCAAGAGTCACAAGACACACTTTTGCAAGCGAAAAGCACAATTTCGTAGCAGCAAACTTGAATCAATTGAATTAAAAGAGTTCAAATTAGCAGCTTCGAATCTTCGATACTAAAATAGATGGAAACTGAGCAGCAGAGTTCATACATTTTTTGTAGAACCCGTAACTTAGACTACGTATAAGTCATGCATAATTCTAGTATTTAAATTAAAATGATTTTTATTGCATGAGTTTCTAAATTTGATTATTTTACGTAGTAGTTTAAATTTTCATCATTTCAGTTATTTCAGTGAGGCCGGACTGGAGTTGGAGTTTGGAGATAAAATTTAAGATTTAGAAAATATTTCCGGAATTTATTTTAGCTAGCAAGTAAGTTAATTTAAATTATTAAGGAGGTTTGAGGATTTATTTAAGCAACTTGAGGTGAGTAGAAAGTAAATTCAATTAAGTTCCATAATTAAGGGGTTAGTTCACTAAATTAATTAAAGGATAGGTAAGGCTTATAAGGGTTATAAATTTAGTAAATAATCAACATTTCCCCTCCATATATTATTGAATTTTCGGTCATTAGTATCTAGACTAGTCATTTCCAACTCATCACCTTTTGACCCATTCTTTGTTGAGTTAGCATACTAATCTTTTTAATTCTTTATCCACCTTAATTAATTAATTATTAACCAATATCCTAACCTAGTCTAGCATGAAGAATCGGTCACCCCATCCATTTCTCTCCCCAACAAATATTTGTTAGCAACCAAAATTCAAATTTCAAAAAAATAAAATGGAGACTTGGTCTTGCTTTTTCCACCTATATTGCACTCATTTTCCCTCACTCTCCTAACCATCACTTCCCCTCCCCCATGACCGAAATTCAGAGGCATTTCAGAGTGTAAAAACCGTGAGCATCCTAGCAAGAATTAGGAGAGAAAATCGAGTAGCAAGCAAGAAAAGAAAACGCTCCACCTCCTCCGCGCCGGATCGTCTCGTTCTTTTCGTTTTTCTTTCAAACGAAACCAGGCATGCATATATTCTTCCTTGACTCTTCAATCAAGTCCTATTATCATTTATTTTTCATTACATGATCATCATTTCCATGTTAAAACCGAAATACATCAAGAGATTTCAGAAAATGCAACATGCAGAATTTTTCGGTTTTTCTCTTGTGCTTCACGGGTTGCTTTGTTGTGTGGGTTTCAGGTATTGGTTCGATTCCAGGCTCCCAAGGCGACATCTAGACATGTAATAGGATGTATTAGTATCACTTTGGTCCATTCATTCGAGCCCCACACCCACTGGAAACAAGAAATGACAGCAGCTTCCCATTCTTGCCATATTGAGTTTCGATTTTCTCAAGTTGCTGTCAAAGGGAAATGAATCTGATCTTGGCTGCCCTAAGGGCTTATAGCCATGGTTGGATCACTTCCCTAGCATGTCTAAGACGTGACTAAGTCGCCCTTTTGGTGGCTTGGTCCATGGTGCATCGGTTTTTAATTAAAAGTGCAAGATCAGCCCCAGCCCCCTTCGGCTTCTCATTTTGACAGCATGTGTATTTCGAATTTGGTGGGATGGTGTGGATCTTGGTTGGCCTAGGGCCCTTAGCCACGGTTCATACCATGCCCCTAGATGTCTAGATCGTGTCATGGTCAATCCAATGGCCATTGGAACGATTCGTGACAGCAAAACAAAAGCAATGCATCCTACGTGCAGAATTTGTTCTCGGTTGTAACGTTTGGGTCGTTGCTGGAATATTTCGAATTGTGGCTGGTCTAAAGCCCTTAGCCATGGTTCAAATCATTCCTTGGGATGTTGGTAAGAGATTTTGGTCGGTGGTTCAAGCCCCAATGGCCATTAGTCTCGCAAACGACACAAGAAACCAAAGCACAGCTGCTGTATTTCTGGACAGCAACTTGCTGTGACGGTTCAGTGGCTCGTTCGAGTTCTCGGTTGGCTTTTAGCCCATGGCCTTGGACTGGACAGTACCTCACCGAGTTAGGAAGGTCATGTTTTTGGCCGTTCGTGATTCGGATCATTTTTGAGGTCGTACGAGAATTTACGGTGCGATGTGCCAAATTGACTCTCGAAAGAGCGTTTCATGTTTTGGCCTCCATTCACCTAGATTTCGGCCCTCACCATTTTAGGAGCATTATTTGATCATTTTAGACGTATTTTAATCATGACTACATGATGGTTCAGTGTTGGTTCGGGTTGGCTCGGAGTCATGATTTAATACGAAGTCGGTAGGCGTAATTGTCACATTTTTTAAGGTTATTGTATAGTTTGGTCCCATAAATCTATTGCATATTTTTCATGGCATATTTAGGTTGCAGCGAGCCTGGGAGCGATCCAATCCAAGCTGTAAAATGGGTACAGGATATTTAATTCAGTTATTTAATTATATTACGTGCAAAAATACAAATTTTGAGATTTATGCGATATTGCTTGTGGTCACTTTACTATCATGCTTAAGTCCGGTCCCCAGTATCGGCCCGGTCACCAGTTACCGGTCAGTTCAGTTGTTTCACCCAGTACTGTGGCAGTAGTCTGATCAGACGTAAATCCGATCCCCAGTATCGGTCCGGTCACCAGTATCGGTCAGCTCAGTTCAGTTCAGTTCAGGGACCACTTGCGTAGACCATAATCTCACAGAAAATTATTATATGCTATTTCAGTACAGGGCTCCAAGGAGCAAACAGTTTCACTATGATTTTCAGTTCAGCTATGCACGTATTATAATTAATCATGACACGACATTTTACGATATGCCTCATGACATGAAATTTTACTCCCATGCAATTTTACTATATTTACTCGTTATTTACGATATATGCATGTTGAGTCTTTAGACTCACTAGACTTGATTGTTGTAGGTACTGATGATGTCGGGATCGAGGGCGGGGACCAGTGAGCTAGCTCGAGTCGGCAGTAGTGGCACCCGAGGACCTCAGTTTCAGCACTTGCCATTTTGATGCTCAAATATTTTATTAGTTATTGAATACTTTAACTTGTTATTTTGGCAAGTAATAATTTCTTCCGCTGCTGTTTTGAACGTTAAATATTTTATCAGTTTTTGGTATGAATGAGGCACTCCATTTATTTTAAAAGAAAAATTTTAAATTTTCCGCAAATTTTCAAGTAAGGATTTTTAGGCCTCTACATCTGGTATCAGAGCAATGGTTCTGTAAAGGGTTGCACTACTACTGACCGCGAGAAGCTCATGAAGTCACGTCGTCGGTCTGTAAGTTTTACAGTTACGCATTTTATTTAAAGCATGAATTATTTAACAGCATGTTTACATGAAATGTTTTACTTCCAGATTTATGTTATTGTTCAGTACTTAAATTTAAATAAATTATGGAATTATGCATGTTAGTTACGTATGGGTTATGTATGGAACAGTATGCCCCCTAGACGCATTCTCGAGCGCACTATAAATGAGGAGCCTCGCCAGGAGGACAGGGAGGAGCAGAGGCAGGAGAGAGACTTACCACCTCCACCACCACCGGACATGAATGCCCAGATGCTAGCTGGGATGACTCGGTTCTTCGCGCAGTTTGCGGAGAACAATGCTGTGGCGACCAGGCCGACAGAGCCTGAGGCAGTATACGAGAGATTCATGAAGATGCGTCCAAAGGAGTTTTCTGGGACGACGGACCCCATGGTTGCCGAGGGCTGGATCAAGTCCCTCGAGGTTATTTTCGAGTTCATGGAGCTTGGAGATGCAGATCGAGTTCGTTGTGCCTCTTATCTGTTCGGAGGAGATGCCCGCTTATGGTGGGAAGGAGCTTCAGTAGCCCTTAACTTGGCTACCCTGTCATGGACACGTTTCACGGAGGTATTCTACTCCAAGTATTTTACGGATGAGGTGCGCACCCGATTGACCACGGAGTTTATGAGCCTTAGACAGGGGGATCTGACGGTTACGGAGTTCATCCGTAAGTTCGAGAGGGGTTGTCACTTTGTGCCCTTGATCGCGAACGATGCTAAAGCCAAGTTGATGCATTTCTTGGTGGGTTTACGGCCGATCTTGCGCCGTGATGTTAGGGTGTCTGACCCTACTACTTACGAGGTCGCCGTCTCCAGAGCTCTGGCCGCAGAGCAGGACCAGCGAGATATAGAGAGGGATCGCTTGGGAAAGCGACCAGTTCAGATACCACACCGCCGTCCTCCTCCTCAGCAGCACCAGCATCAGCATAAGAGGCCGTATCACGGCCCGCCCAGGAACAGAGGAGGACCTCAGCAGGAGCAGCAGCAGCAGCAGCAGCAGGGACGTGTCGTCCCGAGGACCTTTGAGCACCCAGTCTGTCCCAAGTGCTCACGCCGTCATCCGGGAGCATGCATGTTTGGCTCAGGGAAATGTTTTAAGTGTGGCAGCACGGACCACATGCTACGGCAGTGCCCCCGGAAGAATCTGCCTACCCAAGGCAGAGTTTTTGCTCTCCATGCTGCGGAGACGAACCCTGACACCATGCTGATGACAGGTACCTTACAGCTTTAAGTTACATTTGCATTCCAATGTTTTGGGAATCGGGATTAAGATTTTGAACTTAGAATTGCGATAGGATTGCATGCTCTACTCAGTATTATTTTCGGGATTTAGTTAGAAGAACTGTGACCTTTGCATGTCTATAAGCTTAGCTCTTGTGATTATTTGGGTTCAGCTTAGTGTTCCGAACTTTCAGGGAGAATTTTCATAGCTGGCTCAGCTACCAAAGCCCTGATAGATTCAGGGGCTACCCACTCATTTATTTCAGAGGTCTTTGCAAACTTTCTCAAAGTTAAGACCATCGGGCTAGATGTAGCCTATTCGGTGTCATTGCCTTCGGGAGAGGAGATAACCGCCACCAGCGTGATCCGAGACATAGACCTTGAGCTGCATGGAAATCTTGTTTATGCGGATCTCATCTTATTGCCGATGCCAGAGTTTGACATCATTCTGGGGATGGACTGGCTATCGCGGAACAGAGTTTTGATCGACTTTCAGCGGAGATCCATTCTAGTTCGACCGCCTGGGATGACTCAGTTCTTATTTGAGCCGGACAGGTACTTTCCTTTACCGCGCATTATTCCATATGTTCAGGCTAGAAAGCTCATGCATAGAGGGTGTCGGGCATTTTTAGCAACTTTTATATCTGTCCCCGAGGCACCCAGTCAGTCAGCCTCAGATGTTCCGATTGTTAGAGACTTCGTAGACGTTTTCCCTGAGGACGTCTCTGGTGTTCCACCTGAGAGAGAGGTGGAGTTTTCCATCGAGCTTATGCCAGGTACGGCTCCGATCTCAAAAGCGCCGTATCGACTAGCCCCGACAGAGATGGCAGAGCTTAAGAAGCAGATTCAGGAACTTCTTGACAAGGAGTTCATTCGCCCTAGTTTCTCACCTTGGGGCGCGCCAGTCTTGTTTGTTAAGAAGAAGGATGGCTCGATGAGGCTTTGTATTGACTATCGGGAGTTGAACAGGGTTACAGTGAAGAATAAATACCCACTTCCGAGGATTGAGGATCTGTTTGACCAGTTGCAGGGAGCTTCGATTTTCTCTAAGATAGATCTGCGTTCCGGTTATCACCAGTTGAGAGTGAGAGATGCTGATGTTTCGAAGACAGCTTTCAGGACTCGTTATGGCCACTACGAGTTCCTTGTGATGCCGTTCGGTTTGACGAATGCGCCAGCGATCTTCATGGATCTCATGAATCGCGTATTTCAGCCGTACCTCGATCAGTTCGTGATAGTATTCATAGACGACATCCTCGTCTACTCCAAGAATCGGGAGGATCACAGCAGGCATCTGACTACAGTGTTGCAGACATTGCAGAAGCACAAACTATTCGCAAAGTTCAGTAAATGCGAATTCTGGTTGGAGAAGGTGGCGTTCTTAGGCCACATTGTTTCTAGCAGTGGCATTGAGGTGGACCCAGCGAAAGTTGCAGCAGTCAGAGATTGGGTAGTGCCTCAGAATGCATCCGAGATCCGCAGTTTTCTTGGCCTAGCAGGATATTACCGGAAGTTCATCAAGGGATTCTCCTCGATTGCAGTTCCACTCACAGCACTGACAAAGAAGAATGTGAAATTTGTTTGGAGCGAGGAGTGTCAGAAGAGCTTCGACACTTTGAAGCAAGCTCTTATCTCAGCACCAGTTTTGGCCATGCCGTCAGGGCCCGGTGAGTTTGTTCTGTATACCGATGCTTCGAAGCTCGGTCTTGGCGCCGTATTGATGCAGCATGGGAAGGTGATAGCTTATGCTTCTAGACAGCTGAAAACTCATGAGAAGAACTACCCTACCCATGATTTAGAGTTGGCCGCCGTAGTTTTTGCCTTGAAGATTTGGAGGCACTATCTGTATGGAGAGAAGTGCCAGATCTTTACCGACCACAAGAGCCTCAAGTATTTCTTTACGCAGAAGGAGCTGAACATGCGTCAGAGGCGTTGGTTGGAGCTTGTGAAAGACTACGATTGTGACATTAGCTACCACCCGGGTAAGGCTAATGTAGTTGCAGATGCACTGAGCAGAAAAGTTGCAGTGATGGCTCATTTGGCAGTTTCGAGACCTCTTCAGTTTGAGATGCAGAGGTTTGATCTTGAGACTTATCCTCGAGGTAGAGTTCCCCGTCTATCTACCTTGACCATTCAGTCTTCCCTTCTTGACCGTATTCGCAGTGGTCAGGCAGCAGATGAGCAGTTGGCCAAGTGGAAGCAGAGAGATGAGGCCAAGGGCAGTGTTTTGTATTCAGTCAGCGACGGCATACTGAGATACCGAGACAGGATATGGGTTCCTAGCAGTGATTCTATCCGAGCAGACATCTTATCAGAGGCCCATATGTCGCCGTACTCTATTCATCCAGGGAGTACGAAGATGTACAAAGATCTACAGCTATTGTATTGGTGGCCTGGGATGAAGAAAGACATCAGACGATTTGTATCCGAGTGTCTGACTTGCCAGTTAGTGAAGGCCGAGCATCAGAGACCAGCAGGTTTGCTCAAGCCTCTTCCTATTCCCGAGTGGAAGTGGGAGAACGTTACCATGGATTTTGTGACAGGATTGCCGAAGTCAGCCAGAGGATCGAATGCTATCTGGGTGATTGTAGATCGTCTTACCAAATCAGCGCACTTCTTGCCTATTAAGACGACTTTCACTATGGTTCAGTATGCGGAGTTGTATATCCGAGAGATAGTCCGACTTCACGGCATTCCAGTTTCTATCGTGTCTGACAGAGATCCCCGATTTACTTCCTCGTTTTGGAAGAGTTTGCATTCGACCATGGGTACGAAGTTGCTGTTTAGCACAGCTTTCCATCCGCAGACAGATGGGCAGTCAGAGCGAGTTATTCAGATCTTGGAGGATCTTCTCCGTGCTTGCGTCATTGACTTCTCAGGGAGTTGGGAGTCGAACTTGCCATTGGTAGAGTTCACCTATAACAACAGCTTTCAGTCGTCTATAGGAATGGCTCCGTATGAAGCACTATATGGTCGCAAGTGCAGATCTCCTGTTCATTGGGATGAAGTAGGAGAGAGAGCAGAGTTGGGTCCAGAGATTATACAGCAGACTGTTGATGTAGTAGCCCGGATCCGTGATAGAATGAGGACTGCTCAGAGTCGACAGAAGAGCTATGCAGATCAGAGAAGGAGAGAGTTAGAGTTTGCTGTGGGCGATCATGTTTTCGTGAAGGTGGCACCCATGAAGGGTGTCATGAGATTCGGAAAGAAAGGGAAGCTCAGTCCGAGATTCATTGGACCATTTGAGATCCTCGACAGAGTTGGGACGCTAGCCTATCGTGTGGCTCTTCCGCCGAATCTGGCCGGAGTACACAATGTCTTTCACGTCTCTATGCTGAGGAAGTACATGGCGAATCCTTCGCATGTCTTAAACTTCGAGCCGTTGCAGCTTACTCCGAACCTATCTTATGAGGAGAGGCCAGTGCAGATCCTAGACAGGCAGGAGAAGAAGCTTCGGAACAAGCTGGTTAGGCGAGTCAAAGTCAAGTGGCTCAACCATTCAGAGGAGGAAGCTACGTGGGAGTCTGAGCCCGAGATGAGGAGTCGGTACCCTGAGTTATTCGGTGAGTTTTAATTTCGAGGACGAAATTCTCTTTAAGGGGGGGAGGATTGTAGAACCCGTAACTTAGACTACGTATAAGTCATGCATAATTCTAGTATTTAAATTAAAATGATTTTTATTGCATGAGTTTCTAAATTTGATTATTTTACGTAGTAGTTTAAATTTTTATCATTTCAGTTATTTCAGTGAGGCCGGACTGGAGTTGGAGTTTAGAGATAAAATTTTAGATTCAAGAAACTTTTCCAGAATTTAATTTAGCTAGCAAGTAAGTTAATTTAAGTTATTAAGGAGGTTTGAGGATTTATTTAAGCAACTTGAGGTGAGTAGAAAATAAATTGGTTTAAGTTCCATAATTAAGGAATTAGTTCACTAAATTATGTAAAGAATAAGTAAGGCTTTTAAGGGTTATAAATTTAGTAAATAATCAACAATTTCCCTTCATTTTTACACCAAATTTCGGCCACCCTTATGTCTAGACAACATCTCTTTGCCACCTCACCTTTGACCCTTTCTTTGTATTTAATTAGTAGGATAATTCTTTTATTTTTGGGAGCACCATTTAATTAATGATCAACCTTATCCTCACCTAGTCTAGATGGTATTATGATCGGCCACCTCACCCCAACAAGCACCAACAAATCATTTGATATCAAACAAGAATTCAAATTTCAAAAAAGAGTAGACTTGGTCTTGATATTTTCTCCCTATATTTTGCACCCATTCTCCTCACCCTCTTAACCACCATTCCCCCTCCATAAGTCTCGAAATTCAGAGTGTTTGTGGAGAGAAAAATCGTGGCTAGAACTTGAGAAAACTAGAGAGAAAATTTAGTAGAAGAAAAGGAAAGAAGATCACTCCACCTCCTCCGCGCCGGATCGTCTCGTTCTTTTCGTTTTTCTTTCAAACGAAACCAGGCATGCATATATTCTTCCTTGACTCTTCAATCAAGTCCTATTATCATTATTTAACATTACATGATCATCATTTCCATGCAAAAACCGAAATCTATCAAGAATTTTCAGAAAATAAAAGATGCAGATTTTCGGGCTTCATGATGCTCTTCACGGTTTCATTTGTTTTGATGGTTTCAGGTATTGGTTCGATTCCAGGCTCCCAAGGCGACTTATAGACATGTAATAGGATGTATTAGGATCACTTTGGTTCATTCATTCGAGCCCCACACCCGCTGGAAACGAGAAATGACAGCAGCTTCCCATTCTTGCCATATTGAGTTTCGATTTTCTCATGTTGCTGTCAAAGGGAAATGAATCTGATCTTGGCTGCCCTAAGGGCTTATAGCCATGGTTGGATCACTTCCCTAGCATGTCTAAGACGTGACTAAGTTGCCCTTTTGGTGGCTTGGTCCCTGGTTAATCGGTTTTTACAAAATACTCAAGAACAGCCCCTGCACCCTTCGGCTTATCATTTTTGACAGCATGTGTGTTTCGACTTTTGTGGAATGGTGTGGATCTTGGTTGGCCTATGGCCCTTAGCCACGGTTCATACCATGCCCCTAGATGTCTAGATCGTGTCTTGGTCAATTAAATGGCCACTCGAACGATCGGTGACAGCTAAACAAGAACAATGCCCCGACGCGCAGAATTGGTTCTCGGTTGGAACGTTTCGGTTGTTGCTGGTGTGATGCGAATTGTGGCTGGCCTAGGGCCCTTAGCCATGGTTCAAATCATTCCTTGGGATGTTGTTGAGAGGCTCTGGTCGGTGGTTCAAGCCCCAATGGCCAAAAGTCTTGCAAACGACGCAAGGAATCAAGACGCTGCTGCTGTATTTTTTTTTGACAGCAAGCGACGTCGCGGTTCAGAGGCGTGTTCCGGGTTCTTGGTTGGCTTTTAGCCCATGGCCTTGGACTGGACAGTGCCTCATCGAGTTAGGAAGGTCATGTTTTTGACCGTTCGTGATTCGGATCATTTTTGAGGTCGTACGAGAATTTACGGTGCGATGTGCCAAATTGACTCTCGAAAGAGCGTTTCATGTTTTGGCCTCCATTCACCTAGATTTCGGCCCTCACCATTTTAGGAGCATTATTTGATCATTTTAGACGTATTTTAATCATGACTACATGATGGTTCAGTGTTGGTTCGGGTTGGCTCGGAGTCATGATTTAATACGAAGTCGGTAGGCGTAATTGTCACATTTTTTAAGGTTATTGTATAGTTTGGTCCCATAAATCTATTGCATATTTTTCATGGCATATTTAGGTTGCAGCGAGCCTGGGAGCGATCCAATCCAAGCAGTAAAATGGGTACAGGATATTTAATTCAGTTATTTAATTATATTACGTGCAAAAATACAAATTTTGAGATTTATGCGATATTGCTTGTGGTCACTTTACTATCATGCTTAAGTCCGGTCCCCAGTATCGGCCCGGTCACCAGTTACCGGTCAGTTCAGTTGTTTCACCCAGTACTGTGGCAGTAGTCTGATCAGACGTAAATCCGATCCCCAGTATCGGTCCGGTCACCAGTATCGGTCAGCTCAGTTCAGTTCAGTTCAGGGACCACTTGCGTAGACCATAATCTCACAGAAAATTATTATATGCTATTTCAGTACAGGGCTCCAAGGAGCAAACAGTTTCACTATGATTTTCAGTTCAGCTATGCACGTATTATAATTAATCATGACACGACATTTTACGATATGCCTCATGACATGAAATTTTACTCCCATGCAATTTTACTATATTTACTCGTTATTTACGATATATGCATGTTGAGTCTTTAGACTCACTAGACTTGATTGTTGTAGGTAATGATGATGTCGAGATCGAGGGCGGGGACCAGTGAGCTAGCTCGAGTCGGCAGTAGTGGCACCCGAGGACCTCAGTTTCAGCACTTGCCATTTTGATGCTCAAATATTTTATTAGTTATTGAATACTTTAACTTGTTATTTTGGCAAGTAATAATTTCTTCCGCTGCTGTTTTGAACGTTAAATATTTTATCAATTTTTGGTATGAATGAGGCACTCCATTTATTTTAAAAGAAAAATTTTAAATTTTCCGTAAATTTTCAAGTAAGGATTTTTAGGCCTCTACATTTTTATTAAGCATGGAACCATAACATATGTTTTATAACCGTATATGAACCTTAAAAGGAGAAACACCCTACCAATTCAAGAAATCCCACTCAGCATTTCATTTTGGAGAATCAGATATTTCAAAAGATGAAATTTTTGGTATAAAATAGCAGATCATGAAGCAGTCTTTCCCAGAAGTTGAACTAGTCCATGCTCATTCACGCCGGATCATTTGCTTTCAGAATCGTAAAGATCTGTTCTGAACATTTGATTAAGGAGGAACAACGTAAAGCAATAACAATAAAACACAATGAATCATAAATGTCATTCTCATATGTTGATATTTATCTATTGAGTGTTTGAAAATTGTTGAAAAATGTGAATGCAAACAACTCCAAACATTAAATTGAAGATCATCAAGGTAGATGCATATAGGTAATAAGAGGCCATAAAATTTTTAAATGGTCATCATATATCATTAAGTACAACCAAATCCAACTGCCGCACTGTTAAGAAGTGAATGATCTTAAGTGCCATAGCACAGCTAGGAGTGTTATGTTAAAAGCAATATCACCAGACTCATTAGTCATTCCAGTATGCCCTCAGACTTCATCAGAAAATCACAAAATATACAGGATATTCCATACCGGATAACCGATGAAATTATACTTAAAATGTCAGTTCTAGAAATCATTCCATGTTGAAAAACAACAATTGGAAATTTATTATTTAATGCGATGCTTAGACAAGTATAAACAAGTTAAGCGGCCACCAGGAATGCGATAGAGCAGATATACCAAGTGTTTGTTAGTATTCCATATTATACCGAACATGGCCCAAAAATCCAGACAAAAGTATGAGTTTGCAAAATAAATTTTTTTGGATTCTTTACATGTTTGCAGAAGCGAGTATTTTACTTAAAAAAATGAAGAAGTGAGTGTCACATTGTACTTTAGAGTAGGGATTCTACAACTAGTCTTTAATTGTTTATGCATCAGAACTTACTTAAATAGCTATTGACCTGGCATATCAACCAGGTCAAATCACAGAAGCACAAGCAAGCTGAAAAAAGAGTTGCTTACCATACACGTGACAGAGCGTGTTTTCTAATGGTTTTCGGAGGATGTTTTTCAAGTTTATAGCCCTTGAACTCAATAAAAGTTTTATCCAATGCAGGGTAAAAACCAAAATGATTCATCTTCTAAATGACCAATCAATTTTAGCAGAGCAAGGTATCAAAGCAGTAGACAGTCAAGACGTACACGAAGGCCAAGTTTCGTATTGGGAAGATATCTTTTGCTCCAATGTCAAACTTCTAAAAACCTAAACCCGATATTATCATGTCAAACTTATGTCAGGTTTCGGGATGTGTCCTAACAGGCAGCTCCAACTGAAGGAAGACTGTTCTATTGAATCCCAAATTATCATAATTTGACCAGTGTAAACGCGAATTCTACTAGAATCAAAAAAATTCCATGACTATTTTATGAAATGGAGATTCCAAGCAAAATTGGGTGGGGGGAGGGGGTGGTCAGAGAAAAGTAAGATCATCCTCGTTTTCGAGCATTCATTGCTGAACAGAAATCAAGCAGGTGATGTGAAAGCTAGAGCCATGCTGATAACTTAACTGAGAAATATTTTGATGGGGAGAGCCTGCGATAATCACCCTAACCTATGCAAATAGATTGTAAGTCATCCATAAAAAAACTGTGTAGTAATAAGAAGTTCAATTGGACCAGATGGTATTTTCTTTCACATTTTTTGGCTTCCTATAACCTCAGGTTCACAGTATATAGATTGTGTTTGGTTGGAGAATTTGATCTGTGCGGACTTATTTGATTTGCGGAAAAGATCTAAAACTTGGATTGCAGATCACTCTGATATTGAATGCATAAAAAATCCATTACAATTGCTCATACAAAACTTTAAGTTTACATGGAATGAAATTGAAATCTCCAGATACCAAAACCATTCAAATGCAACCTGAATTCTAATGATTATCACTTAAATAATTGATACAATGAGGGAAGATGCAATCGGAATATAAATGAAACATGTTTTCTTGAATTTAAGGATCAATTCATGAATCTTTATGTTGATTCTTGTTACTAACACGATGCATAAGCGACATATTTTTCTGGTCAGGATGGAAATCTTACATGTCTAACATTCGGCGGGGTGCACTTGAGGATCCAATGTTTTGAGGAACAAAGCTCTCGTGATCATCTAATTTTCTTGAAAAAACATATTCAGCATGAGATCAACCAATAAATCGATCAAACATCTAATCTAATTTCCATTGCATAACATCAACTTCTTACGGAGACAACTCACATCACAAACTTGAAATCTACATTTTTTAGCACTTAATAAATCCAATGGTTGTATCTCGGTTAATGAAAGTTTTGATCTGCATAATTGCACATGCTTAGGCCATTTAGGTTGGCAAAAACAATGTCTAAGATGACGGCCGACAAACACAAAATCAAGCCTCTAGATAGAAACAGTGACACTCGTAGCAATGAACTAATGATAGATAAATACAGAAAAATAAATAGAAAGGATACACCAAGTAGAACCCATGAGCAAAGGCGCCAACCAAGACTGTTGTAAACAATCGATCCCTCAAAACCGGTCTGTGTCGGAGCGAAAGCCGAACTGTTAGGCATGTCGCCCCATGCAAAAGTTAAAAAAAAGAAGCTTGATTATTAAAGAAGATACAATTGTAGCACTCTGAAATGCATTAAATCCCAGAGTCTCTCGCAAATTGAACACAATTTCGACCCAATTTGAAAATTACTCACACGGAGAAGGGAATGACTTACTGAGAGGAAGAACAGGAGCATAGATTAGCGGAGCCAAAAATTTGAACGGGGGACCTTTCTTTTGTTTCCTAAAGGCGTTCCTTTGGAAACAGACAAAGCAATTCGATCAAAATAAACAAATTTACAAGAATTTAGAGAGTGGTTTAGGATTTTTTTCGTTGCAGACTTACTGAGTCGATGGATCAGCCGGCGACGCCATGGTACCTGAAAGGCTCCAAATGATGAGAGATCAAAAGAGCTGGTTGGCTGAATAGGTTGGATGTTCCTGCAATCTCACGGACATGTTTTATTTTTTGAGAAAGGCATGTTTGATTTCTTGTATTCCCAAGTAAAAAAATAAATAGGATTTTTTTAACCGAGAAAAAAAATATATCAAGAGACTCAATAATGTCAACATTAATATTTTTATTAGACGATCTCACTAATACACATGCAATATTATTTTTGCATTGTCAAAGTTTCACACAATTAGAGCTATCAAAATGGGTCAAGTTTGTCGGACCAATCCGACGTACCATATAAAATAAACTAGCTGGTTGATAAAATATCAACCCATTTGGATGCGGGCCAAACAACTTGAGCTCGCTTGGTTTGCGGGTTCGGACAAACTGGTTCGAGGCTAGGCATGCTAGCCCGTCATATGAGGGTTTTATTTGTTTAGTTGATATATTAATTTATGTTTGAATATATGTTTACATACACCACAAAGTAACGACGCACAAAAAGCATAACACTTAGGCGGGTTAGCACACTTAACCCACGGCCAACATGGAGTGGGATGAGAAATTATCAACTTCCTTAATAGCGGGTTGGCCCGCCTCGGTTCCGCTTAATGGTGGGTTGTGGTAGGTTACGAACTGATTCGTCTTTTTAATACATTCTGACAACTCTACGCACAGTCATATCTTCCTTGTCTAAACTCTAAACCACGACCACGAGTGAATAAATTGTTTAAACATCAAAATATATTCAATTTAATTCGAAAAAAATTATATCTAAAATATATTTACATTTTTTGTTGCCAATAGCAGGAATGCCAAATGTGATTTGAGACGTGCCACTGTAAGCCTTTTTGAACCATTTCAAGACGCTACGAATAGCTGTCATGACAAACCGAATTTTAGGCCCATTTTGAACCCTGTCTCGTGGAGTTATGCTAAAAGGTATATTTTAGTATTGTTCCCGAACAATATACATATATATTGTTTTGATTGCAAAACAAACATTTTATTTTAAAAAAAGTTCCTACTAAATCAAGCGAACTAGGAAATCAGATTTACATTGAATTTGACAAAAAAATATCCGCGTTCGATGTCCCCGCTTATATATTTGACATTACTGAGATATATCGTCCAAACCGAGTTCTGCGACAATTTGATCAATCGCAGCACATTCTAACGCCAACGTTAGATGGAGATGAATTTCACGAATGCACCCGACAAGGGCGGCTAAACTATAATTGGGCTAAATGTCATAAAAAATTATTGACGCATGAGATGATCATGTTAATTTGATTGTTGAGGGTGAGCCTGGAATCGAAAATATGAGCATGACACGTGAATACTCGATGTGGTATGATAATATAACTTGTCGTCTTATAACCTTATCAATCCGCAAGCAGAATATGGATATATGCCCTATGATGCAAAATTCGATGTGTTGAGGTTTGTTGTAATAATTTGCTTTTAAAAAAATTTACATTACTGTCAAATAAGTAACTAAAGCATGTATTAGAATTCCAATCACGCATATTGTTCGACCAACGAGTATTATTTTTAGCCGCACATCCAATAATATATTGATCCCAATCACCAACACCATCATCCATGGATGTATAAGGTTTGTCCAAATCTTTATGAAAATCAGTTGTCGAAGTACCAACTTACTGATCAAATCCTATCATGCTTAAGCCTTGTGACATAGCATGTATGACTCGAGAACATTTTTCATTTCATTATCTTCGATGGTTTCACATTAAAAATACAACTCCATGTACTGCACATGGGAATTATGACCTAACATAAATTGTAAAGCATCATCATCAAGTACAACATGAAATCATATCATGCTTAGGCCCCGTGACATGACATGTATGACTCAAGAACACTTTTCATTGCATTATCTTCGATGATTTCACATTCAAAATACAACTCTATGCACCGCACATCGGAATTAAGACTTGACATAAATTGTAAAATATCATCATCGAGGACAACATGTGCTTCTAGTTAACGTGATCTGTCAATATATGAATATTTGGTTGAAGGGTTCAACCTAGATTTTGTGTCATGGATATCTAACTTTCGATGAATTATTTAAATCAGTTCAATTTCACACAATGTCATAGATCTAGGTATACGAATTAACTTCACACCTTAAATACTATAATTGTTTGTTAGATATCTTACAATAACATTACCGTCAATATATAAAATTATCAAAACAATGTCTATTCGTGCATTTAAATATATTAAGCAATAAAATAACAATTTAAATAAAAACATGGTGATTATTACAATAAAAAATAAAATTCACATTTAAAAAAAATGATATTAACAAAAATGCTCTTTTAAAAACCATAAACAAATAGCAAGCTAATTTTTATTGATTAACAGAAAGCAAAAGACCTAAAACCCGACTATTCATTCTTTTGGCTAACAACAAAAAACCCAGACCTATATGTACATAATATTTATGTATGAATAATTATATATACACAAAAATTTAAAAAAAATTATTAAATATTTCTAATAATACTTAAAATGAAAATTATGATAAATAACTCAATAATTAGAAATTTACGGATAATGTGCTTCAACGTGACCAAATCTTCAAATCCTCTTCAAATCTATTAATGACGAAAAAAATTACGGATTATTTATATAAAAAATATTTTTGAGTTGCATGTAATTTTAAAAAATTAATTCATACTATTAAATTTCAGAAATTATGAAATATAACTCAAGAACTAGAAATCATGAATGATTTTTTTACTGATGAAAAATTTCTCATCAAATCTAATAAAAAAGAACAATTTACTGATGACAAATTTCTCTTCAAATATAACGAAAAGATCAATTCATGGATTTTGCATTTAATAAGTTCAGAGATATCTTCATATAGACTAGTGCATCGACGCACGCATTACGTGCTTGTACAATATTTTTTATAATTCATTTAGTTTAAATTTAAATGAAAATCAAAATATAATTATAAAAAATAGTGAATGACTATACTGTTATTTTGATATATGAATTAAAAAATAAATAGAAAAAAGAAATAATAAAAGACCCAAATAATAATTGAACATATAATTATTAAAACAGATCATGACATCAAAAGTTAGTTACTCTAAGTATCTCAAACTTAATAATATAGTATAGATATCCAAAAACACAGAATGCATAGAATTGCATGCATTTTACAAAAAAAATTATATCATCTATCTAGGTATAAAAAAATCCGTAATTTAGATAACAACAAAAGAAATAAACTATTTTTACAAAATTTGTGGGGACCCTCATGATCAAAGTAATATTTTGATACATCAAATCGAAACCACTTTTAACTCTATCTACGTATAAAAAAAATATTTGATTAAGATACCAACAAAAAAAATAAATTATTCAAAATTTGCGAGGTAAACAGTCATGATAAAAATAATATTTTGATTTTTTTAATAATTCTATTCTCCGCTTTGGCAGAGGCATGGGAGTGGAACAATTAAACACACTCTCTAACCGTCTCTTGCAAGCAAGGCGGAACCACATGCTCCTTTACTCGGGATTTAGCTTGGGTGGCTCAAAAATTTTTTTTTTCAAATGTATATGTAAATTTTTTGTAATTTTGGAATAATATGATATTAGTCCAAGTAGATCAATTTAAAATATTAAAAGATTATAGAGTTTAAAACTGCAACCTGGACAGAGCCATATTTCTGACTCCACCACTCCTTGCAAGGCCCGACCTCTTCAACGGGCGGGCAACACCTATTTTTTTTAATTTTCATTTTTTTTACGGTTTTTATGATAAACAATTCTAAACCATACTATTTTTATAAGATATCAATAATATTTAGATAAAAAAAACCCAAATTTGAAAACGGGCATGAACGATGAACAAAGGCTGCAAACATGGGTCGGGTCCAAGAGGAGGCGCGATTGCCAGGTTAGCAATTCGAGCACTCCTCCGTTGCTATTAAAGAGGCAATGCCCACCACTCACTGATCACCTGTCCCTTTCCCCTCTCTCTTTTCCTTGGAGAATTTTCCAGCCTTTTTCCAATAAACCTCGAGAAAATAGAATCTTTCGGGAAACATTTTTTAATTGGAAGATTCTGTCCGAAGAAAAAAAAATCCAAGGGGAGGAGGGGCAGATCATCGACGATTGCAAGCCCTAGAAGGAAATCGACTTTCAAGGGTTTTGCCGATCAGATTATGGTGATTTCTCTTTCCTGATTTCATCGATGTACGTTCGATTCACCTGTTTTTGCTCTCATTTTTTTTTCTACATTGGGATGGTTGGTTTCTTTTGGCCATTTTTTTTATTGAATGTTCTACAATTTTTAGATTTACATTTGGAAAATGGCGGGATTAAATTGAGAAGGAATACTATTAGTCTGTTTTTTTATTTGAATCTGGGGGTAACTACAGCGGTCTTGTTTTGTTTTTGAATCCCCAGATCTGCCTTTGTATCGTCGTGGCTTTTGTCCCTTTTAAGGCGTCTAGAGGATTTTTTTGGCTATCGTGTTGTTTGATGACTGAATCCGAATTTGGTGTTCTAAATTTATGGGTCTCATTTTGTTTTGGCACAAGAGTGTTTTTTTTTCCTTTTGTCCGTCTTTGAGCTTCGAAGGATAGTGCATTTAAAACTTTTCGTGAAGAAGTTTCATGCTGGTAAATTTCAAATTTCTGACCATGAACATCGTCTATATTTATGTGAATTGCTTGAAATTATCTCTCCGTGAGGATGAAAATCATGTTTTACCTTTTTTTTTCTTTGGCCTTTTCTCATTGCCTTTCCCTTATTGTTATTCTGTACGTTTTCAGCCGGAGATTTGCATGGCGAATATCCACATTTATTCCGGTTCCTTAATTCTTGGTGTACATTCTTGCTTAAGCCTTTTGGGTTACTATAAATAAGAAGTTATTATTATCAGTCTATAGGTAATGCCTATAGATTCTTATTGTAAATCTCAATGGGTATGCAGAGTTGACACGTCATCTTTGGACTAATTTCCGGGGTAACCTTGTGGGTAGCAATTTGCCGTCGATTCTCGAATCTACCATCCTGTCATAGCTTACCCTGAAAAATTCTACTGACGCTACCATGGTGACGACTGCTGCAACGTCTGCAATTTTCTCAGTAGCTTCTTCGGCTTCAGATTCTTTTGGAAAAGCAACGGGAAAGAATGAAGGAAACATTCCTTCAAGTATTGATGCATTTGGGAATGGTGTTAAGCCAAAATCCACATCTTCAGGACGTTTACAGATGAAGGCCAACGCACAAGCCAATCCCAGGGTTAATGGGACAAGGGTTGGAGTAATGGATGGTCGTAAGATTGAAGACGAGGTGATCTCATCCCCTCCTCCGAGGACTTTTATCAACCAATTACCTGATTGGAGCATGCTCCTTGCTGCCATCACCACAATATTTCTGGCAGCAGAGAAGCAATGGATGATGCTTGATTGGAAACCGAAACGTTTAGATGTGATTGATGATCCCTTTGGTTTAGGGAGCATCATGCAGAATGGTTTGATATTTCGTCAAAACTTCAGTATCAGATCATATGAAATAGGCGCTGATCGAACTGTCTCTGTAGAGACGTTGATGAATCATTTGCAGGTCCAAGAGGATTTCTTTATTGAGATGCATTTATGTGTCTGTTAATATTTTTTTTAGTCGGGAATCACTGAAAACTGAAAGTCTCCTGTTTGACAAACTCTGAACTTTTTCTATAGGAAACAGCTCTTAATCATGTAAAGACTGCAGGACTGCTCAATGATGGCTTTGGTTCAACTCCTGAGATGTGCAAAAGAAATTTAATTTGGGTGGTTGCTAAAATGCAGGTTCTCGTGGATCGCTATCCTACTTGGTAAGTTTTTACTGACAAAAACCTTGACTTTGCTATCACGTGGTGGATAGACTCGAAACACATTGTGTAGTAAGTTATATGTTTATCTTGTAGGGGTGATGTTATTCAGGTAGATACTTGGGTAGCTGCTTCTGGGAAGAATGGCATGCGCCGAGACTGGCTTATACGTGATCGCAACACTGGAGATGTCTTAACAAGAGCTTCCAGGTTGAGATTTGCTAGATTACTTAAGAACTTATCCCTTCATTCAGACAGATTTTCTATTGATCTTTTGTTTTTTTTTTTCCTTTGTATTTTGTCAATGCTGTATACTTTACTATTGAATAAAATATAAAAAGTTTACCAAATAGCTATTTTAATTTGCGTATGTGGGTGATGACTGGAAAATGACTATCATACTTCAAAGCTTTAATCATGTTCTGAAGTAATGTAAATAAAGGTTGATTTTTGTCCAACCAGGTATTCAAGTTTAATTAACTGAAATATTTGTCATTTTGTTGCATGTCATCAGTCAATGGGTGATGATGAATAAAGAGACCAGGAGATTAGCGAAAATTCCGGATGAGGTTCGGGATGAAATAGGTGGCTATTTTGTGGATTCTCCTCCCGTGGTGGACCAGGAAACTAGGAAGCTACCAAAACTTGATGATACAACTGCAGATTATATCCGTACTGGTTTAACAGTAAGCAGCGGTTATTTTGTTTTCAAAAACTATTTGGGTACAAGTATCACGGATCACCACAGGTTCCTGCTCTTTACCTTCCGTTAAAACCTATCACTTGTGTGCAGCCAAGATGGACTGATTTAGATGTGAACCAACATGTGAATAATGTCAAATACGTTGGCTGGATTCTTGAGGTGAACATTTTCTTTTCCTCCTTTGTTACTCCGACTTTTGCTTTACTCATTTTGTTGCTTTGAATACATGAAAGTACACTTTTATCACAAACAAGTTGCAGGCTGTTCCTTTTCCCTTCCCTCCCCCTTTCCAATTTTAGTGCATTTTGACAAGTTTTTTCTTTGATTTGGAAAATGTTAGAATTATCTTCAAACTTTATTGTCTTTCTAGTGAAGAATGTATCTGCAATGAAGTGAGCGTCATGTGCAATCTCTCTGGAGTTCTATCTTTTTGTTTCTCCTTTTCATTTTGTCACTTACTGCACCTTATAAAAGATAAATGTTTGGCCCACCAAGCTTTTTTCAGTGTCTCAGGTTTTTCTATATATTTTTCTTCTCTCACGGAAACCTGTGGCTTCATACCCATGAACGTGATCAGTGTGGAATAATGCCATAACTTTTCATGTTTTCCGAGAGATTCAGAAAGTGAAGTCCCAAATTTAGAAGTAAATAAACTAAATTAAAATTGGAGATAAAGAAAGCATTAAGAGTCCCAGGAATATGTGAAAATGACGCATCTCCCATAATGCCATCAAGTAAATACACAGCGTATCATCCAACTTTGAATGGTCCATCGTGTTCTTTTGTGACTTGCTTCAACTTAATTGCATTCGTTACATGTCTTTTTCCATTGTAGAGCGCACCATTACCTGTCGTGGAGACTCATGAGCTTGCTGGTATAACTCTAGAGTACCGGAGGGAATGCACAAGGGACAGTGTGCTGGAGTCTCTCTGTTCTGTACTGGATAAGGGCATTGGTGATCTGGCAAATTCTGGTTTTGTTGAGTGCCAGCATTTGCTGCGGTGGGAGGGTGGTGGTGAAGTCATCAAGGGAAGGACCGAGTGGAGGCCTAAACATGCTGACAGAATCGGGGCATGAGTCAGCACCCAATGGGGGAGTGTTCGGTGACATGTCTTTGTTGTTGGCTTTCTCGTAAAATATAATTCCTCCGTTCTTTGTTGGTCATTAATCATCCTCCTGTGAATCCTATCTGAGTATTATAGTTTCCTAAGTTTGGTTTTTTTCCCTTCATTGGGAGAGAGATGCAAAGAACTTCAAGTCACTGTAATTATCTGTCTTTCTATATCTCTTAGCTTGGCTTCGTGTTATTTAAGTTCTTTCTGGTTGTGTTGGATTGATGATTCTTTGTTGTTTCGAACGAAAGTTGATTTTGAGGAACTAGAGATGCGTCTCAGTACACGCAATATTCCACCAGTTCTTTTCTTGGTTTGGACATTTATATTGGCTGGATGGGTATTATGAGCTTGTGTATATATGATTCTGTAACTTTGGTTTTTCTGCTCCGTTGAACCACCAGTATTCATTCGGCTGTCTTGAGTCGGCTTGCTCAACCTTCGATTTTCTTGAATTTTAACTTTATTTTAGTTGCGGGGAGTTTGGAGTTGGCTTTACGTTAAAACTAATATTTATATTTTTTCTTAATGTAGAATAAAAATGAATTTGTAAAGGATTAAAACCAGAATTTTCTGCATAATTATATTGTTGCTAGCAAACGGAAAGTAAATCTGTTTGTATTTAGCCATTTACATGATCCTATTCCTGATATTGATTGTAAATTCGATGGAATGCTTATTAGTTTTATTTTATTTTTTCATTAATTTGAGTGACGAAATTACCCTTGTATCTCAAAGTCAGCGTATGACAATGTACGGAACCTACATCTTGATATGTAAAAATCTAAACTTGGCGAGCTTCCACGCGCATATAAATACTCACTCATCAGAACGCTTTCCTTTGCCCTAACATTCCACCTCCACAAAAACTGCCTTCGTTTGAAAGGCAAGTGGCGCGGAGCGATGGGTAGCACTATCGAAACCGCCGCCGTAGACAAGGGTGTTGATTTCGCAAACTATTTTTGTACCTATGGCTTTCTCTACCACCAGAAGGAGATGCTCTGTGACCGAGTTCGAATGGATGCTTACTTCAACGCCGTCTTCCAGAACAAGCACCATTTCTTTGAGAAGGTAGCTTTCGTAGCGTATTACTTTTTTTTTCCTGGTTATAAATGACGCATGGTGGTTTGCTAGTTTGAGGATATATTTGAGCTGTCGCTGTTTATTAGCATGAGTTTTTATTCTTGTTTGGGAGGTATGTTTTGGATTTGAGACTGTCGCGGCTTAATTTTTGCTTTGTTTAGTGTTCTTTGCCTTTCTCAAATCTCCTGATCGTACATTTGTTCGTTTCCCGTTCATGTTGTATTTTTCTATAGTTTCCCGGTTTAACTGTCTACCAGACTCAGAGGGTGTTTGACAGAGGTAATAAGCTCTAAAAAAAAAGTTTCTACGTAGTTTCAGAGCTTATAAGTTTTCGTAAAAAAAGCTGAAAATTACTTATAAGCCGTCAAAATAAACTGTTTGACCGCTTACAAACAACTTATCCCAACTTTTTTCGGAAAGATCATATTTTAATATTTCACTTCTCTTAAATATCTTTATATATCTTCTTAGATATCGACTTTATTTTTGCTTTTCGAATCTTCCTTTTTATAGAATTTATATTTTGTTAAAGTTTTATTGAGTAAATTACTAACTACAATTTTTTAATCTAACATTTTACTTGCACACATTAAAAAAAATTTTAAATATTTTTTTCCAAAGAACATCAATTTTNCTCATAATATCATACTCTTTTTGATAATTTTGACAATAAAAAGCAAACACATTAACATCTTTAAGTTGTTTAAAATAAGTTCATCCAATCACTTTAACAATTTATTTTTAAAATCAGACCTCACAACTTATAACCTCATATAACAACTTATGCGATGTAAGAGCTTATAAGTTATTTTAAATAAATTTAGCCAAACACCTTCTTAGAGAGTGAATTCAGGTTTGCAATTTTGCATCTTGCATGCTAGAAAGATGTGCAAAATGAAAGCAAATAATTAGAATCAGAAAAAAAGAAACTATTGAAGAATTTGGAATGGGCTGTTATTTTCCCTCGTACGATTGATAGAGTTGGTTTGAACATGGCGTAGACTATTCTAGATGTTGGTGCGGGGAGCGGTATTCTAGCTATATGGTCTGCACAGGCGGGGGCAAAGAAAGTTTATGCTGTGGAAGCCACCAAGATGGCAGAGCATGCACGTCAACTAGTTGAAGCAAACAATCTTCACAATGTTGTTGAAGTGATTGAGGGATCAATTGAAGATGTTAATCTTCCAGAAAAAGGTTAGGTCGTAGTCTTCTGTTTTTTTTCCATTTTGTTTTGTTGCAGTATCTAAATCCCTCTCTCAGTTTTTTGATAATTTTACATTGCATCTGACATTTCCTTTGGTCAGTTGATGTTATTATTTCAGAATGGATGGGATACTTTCTTCTGCGGGAATCAATGTTTGACTCTGTAATTTGTGCTCGGGATCGCTGGCTAAAGCCAAATGGAGTCATGTGAGTTCTTATGCTAATTTATATTTACGTTTCTACTGTACCTGTCAGCATTCATGTTTCTATCTCTATAGTTTGTTTAAAATTTTACGACATTTAACCGTAGCCTTGAATTGTGTATCTTATATGCAATAGATAAATGTGTTTGTCCTACAAAAGCATTGGAATGACACTAGATAATCATAACCTTCAGAATATATCCTTGCATTCTATTCATTTTCTTCTCCAAATAAAGTTTCATCAACATTTCAGCAGAATTCTGGTATTATATTTCAAGTAGCCTGCGTGTCTGGTGTTGTTGTGTCATACCTATTGAAAGTAAAATATGGAGTTCAGATGGTGACCGTATATCGTTTGCATGCTGTTTGGTTATAGTAGCATTTAAGTGTAGCCACTGATTAGTTTTGGTTCACTCTCAAAAATGCCTGGTCTAAAGAATGTGTTCTGTACGGACTTGTGTGAAAGGATTGCTGCCAGTCGTGTTTTTGTGAGAAATTGTAGAAGAGCGATTTTGGCAAGTTGAAAGCAGATGGAGAGAACATTTGGGCCAAGCTAAATTTTGAAGTGAGTGAGAAAGGTTAAATGACATGGAACACGTTGAGTGCGAAAATTGGAGAAAAACAATTATGGATAACTAAATCTGCTAAAAGAAGGAAATTTTGATAAAAGAAAGTAATAAAGAAGTGAGAAACAATGAAACAAAGAATATAGCGGATGGTCTCAGTCAAATAGTGGTGGGAGAATCTAATTTATTGATGTGCAATCACTTACAACGGCAAGGATGATTGTGTTGGGGTTACCACAACAGAAATATAAATGCGTCCTGACCATATACCTAGGGTGCCAACATTTTTGTATAGTTATGTTGCTACCAACCCCCATTACTACTCCTGGTTTTTGTCTTAGCTTAGAGAATAAATCTGATGCCTGAGGGAAATATAGGGCCCTGTTCTAAATGCCCGAGAAGAGTGAGGTCGGTACAATGGTTCATTCTGTAGTCAATCTAACAACATCGTTGAGATATAGAGACATTATATGGTATCAAAGGCCTTTTAAAGTTAAAAAGTTTGTTATATAGGCTTGTTGGCTATCAACACATCGTATTTTTCTTCTCATTTGTTACCAAATAGAGCAGGCGTGTGAGGTAAATTTCCTTAGGCATGACCAAGGGAAAGAATGGCGATTGCATCACTTTCTGTCTTGATGAACAATATGGATTTGATGTGTGATATGTTGTTGGTTATTCGACGACTTATCACACTTCCGTTTTGCAGGTATCCAAGTCATGCTCGAATGTGGATGGCACCTATCAGTTCTGGTTTAGTAGACCAGAAAATGAAGGATTATGAAGGGTCCATGGATGATTGGTATTGCTTTATTAACGAGACTAAAAATTATTACGGTGTTGATATGAGTGTTTTGACAAAGCCATATACTGAAGAACAAAGAAAATACTATTTGGAGGTTGGTGCAACTAGTCTTTCTAAACATAGCTTATTCTTCTCTTTACCGCATTTGTTTCTTGCCGCTCATAAGATCTAGAAAAGTGTTGGGGTGGGGTGGGGGCGTGCAATCTGGAGATCTAATGTTTCGTGTTGCAGCTTCCTCCTTTAGGGTTTCAATTTTTCGTGTGATACTATAATTGTTTCCTTTTTTCGAATTTTTTTTGGTGACTTTAGTGATTATAACCGTAAAAGGTCTGTTCCTCCATCTAAACAAACATTCATGCTTCTGTAGACATCGATTTGGAAAAATCTTCATCCAAATCATATTATCGGAACAACTGTGGTTATTAAGGAGATTGATTGCCTGAAAGCCAGTGTAAATGATATACGAACTGTTCATGCAAGCTTTTTGTCATCCATCACAACAGAGAATTCGAGATTATGTGGTTTTGCCGGATGGTTTGATGTCCATTTCCGGGTGAGCTTTCACATTTCTGATGTTAAACATTCAGAAGATTTCTTAAATTTTGCTTTCTTAACTTTAATGATCGGTCTAGGGTAGCAACACAAATCCAGCTCAACAGGAAATTGAGTTGACAACTGCCCCAAACGAAGATTTTGGTACACATTGGGGACAGCAGGTTGGTAGCATCCATACTTATTCTTTCCTTCATGCAAATGTGAAGTTCTGTTGTCAATAGGAGGGCAAGCTTAAGCATATTAAAATATAGCTGGATTATAGGCTTGTAGGTGATTGTGGGTTCCTAGAAAGTTTAATAACATGTTCTAGTCATTGATAAATAGAAGTCTCAGCAGATGTTTCCTTTTTAACTCTCTCTCTCGCCTAACTTCTGTCCATTTCTTGAAGAATTATTCGGTCACTTTTTGTATTTCTTCAGGTGTTCCTTCTACACCCTCCTCCACGTGTTCAACAAGGGGATGATTTGGTAGTTCATTTTTCAATGTCTCGGTCCAAAGAGAATCATCGATTGATGGAAATTGACCTGTCCTATGAGATGAAACAATCGGGCAAATTGCTTCCACTTGTCCAAAACAAAATTTTCATTGAATGAGTTTGGTTCTCCACATTCTTACAGATGCAACATAATCTGATTTTTTATGTGATCATTTCACTAGAGGCTAAATGTTGTGAGTTTATTGCCATGTTTGTTGTGAAATACAGTTTTCTCTATGCTTTTTGGGTTGTATTCTAGGTGATATCTGAATACGTTTTTCTGTAACTGTAATGCTTTTAGTTTTCTAAAAGAATGTTTAGTTATGTTCTTGGATTAGCACCGTCTCCATTTTGTTTTTTAAAATGGTAAAAATATTGTCAAACTTTGTATGGTGTAGCATGCTGTACTATTTGGTCATTAATTGTAGAGGGCACAAGTGTGGTAGAATATTTGGCTCGAAAACTTGAAACTTTTCTTTTTCCTGTTGATGTTATATCATTTTCTACATGAGTGTATATGACATTCGATTAATGTATATTTACCATGTGACTTTTAGTAGAATACACGGGGACTCCATTGGTTGTGCTCCAAATATAACAGAAGACTTGCTTTCATCAGAGCTTTTCTATTGAACTGTTGCATCTATTGTTACATATTTTCTATGTTGTTATTCTAGTTTTTTGAGTATTCTGCGCACGCTTAGTACACTAAATGTTATCTAATGTAACCAGTAGATGAATATATGAATGGTCGTTCTATTGATGCAAATACCAATTGTACAGTGTTTAAGGTAAATCATCGGTATCTAGCTGAAAACGTAAAAGGCGTACGAGTGAGCAAATGGATTACAAGTTTCACCATGAATTGGAGCAAATCTGCGCACTCGAAAATCGTTGTGTTCTGTTATCGTCATCAGCGGACAAAAGATCAGCGAGAAACATTTTAGTTTCGGGAGGATCTTCGACTTTCACATATCCTTCTATCATTTCGACGACCTTAACCATGCTCACCAGAGGCTTTGGCTTGTCTTGTATACACCACAAAGCCACGCAAACCATTTTTTTCAACTCACTTGTCTCTATCCCTCCATCTTCAACCAGCCTTTCATCGACAATCTCCAAAAGTTTACCTTCTCTCAATTTCTCAGCCACAATCTTTGGGAAGTATAGGAACTTCTTTCTAGACAAGTCACCTTTGGCTTGTTCGAGTGAAATGATATTTCTCAGCCCACCGATGATTTCTAAAGCACCATTCCGTAGCTGTAAACATCACACTTCTCTGTTACCCCGTTTTCTAAGAGCCACTCTCGTTACGATTCTACTGTCTTCTTGGCCTTTGAAGATCCCAAAATCTGCAACCAAAGGGTGGGAATGAAACATCGCGGCTTTACAAAAATCTTGTGCTCTTTCCCATTATTCCTCCGAATTGACTTGAAAAGCTCAGTAACTAAGTTTGAATTTAAAAAAACGAGTCCAACTAAAAATATTTTGTTTTTTTACAACCTCTAAACCTTCTAAAAAACATTCCATATTTCGATCAGTATTAATCAATTTGATAAGATTTGTTCACATTTTCAAGACAAATAAATTTCAAAGAAAGTACACACGTATAAGCTAGAGGGGGCAACTTTGAACTTATATAATAACTGTATAATCCATCTCTATTCCAAGTTATGTTAACCAATCTCACAAAATTACGATGGATGTGAAGTTAATTGAGAAAAGGCAACATGATGGGTACAAGCTCAATATAATTATTTAATTCAACTCTCAATATAATTATTTAATCCAACTCGATTAATTAATTGTTGGATTAATAATAATAATAAGCCCAATTTAATAAGCCTAATTCAATTAGTTATTTGTTTAGTTTTAACATTATCGAGGCCCAAAATTTGGATTGTGCTTGCGAAAGCCCAAGCCCATTAAGTGCTCCTAAGAATCTATAAATAGAGGAACTCCCACACAATTCGAGGGAAGCTCTCATTTTGATAAAATTTCTCTTGTTCTCTGATTTTTCTTTTAACTGTTACTGACTTGAGCGTCGGAGTGTCTACGTCGGGAACCCTCCCGACGCCCACTTGACGAGTGTTCGTGACGCAGGTGACGCCCCGCAAATTATATGTGTATTGCGTGCGTGGATCCGTTTACCAGCCAGGTGAGCTCATTTACCGGTCAAGTGAACCAGTTTACTAATCAGTCGGATCTAGCGTGCGAAGTCTACGTGACTAATTTATTTTAGCTGCATCACAACATAAATAGGTCCGTCTATTGTCTATAAAATACGACAATACGAGCTAGTTTTTCTGTAGTATTTATTGAATTTGACACTAAATGTAAAAAAGCAAAAACTTGTGTGAGACGGTCTCACGGGTCGTATTTTGTGAGACGAATATCTTATTTGGGTCATCCATGAAAAAATATTATTTTTTATGCTAAGAGTATTACTTTTTATTGTAAATATCGGTAGGGTTGATCCGTCTCACAGATAAAGATTCGTGAGACCGTCTCATAAGAGACATACTCATGTAAAAATTATAATATGCAAAAAGTCACAAATTCATCTATCAAACGGGCAAAAACTTGTGTGAGACAGTCTCACGGGTTGTTTTTGTGAGACAGATCTCTTATTTGGGTCATCCATGAAAAAATATTAATTTTTATGTTAAGAGTATTACTTTTTATTGTGAATATGGGTAGGGTTGACCCATCTCACAGATTAAGATCCGTGAGACGGTCTCACATTAGACTCACTCCAATCAAACGTTAGCGGAGAAAAATTATTTGTCGAGAGAAATTGCAGAATAATCCACAAGCTAGATGATGCCTAAATAATAGGGAAAGAAATACTATAAAATATATATAAAAATTAAAGAATGAGCAAAATCACGAAAAAGAGTCCAAAATCCCAAAAATCAAACCAAGTGCAGCAGATATGGATTCCAGCAGCAACCCTTCGCTCCTGCAAGCTCTCACATCCAGAGGCTGGTGTTTTCGCGATCCCGAACGAATCGAAGGGCTGATCAGCGCTCAGTTGTTCTCAGGTAGCGGTTTTTGCACCGTCGATTCAATAGAATCGGAACTCCTCAACCTGGACTTGCGATCGATTGGCGGGAAATCTCTACCCGAACCATCTGCTCTATGTAAAGCTTCTCATATTCGAGGACCCATGGTCCTTCAGGTACATTGTAGATGATTTTGATTCAAAGATAAATGTGGTTTGATGCTAATTCATAGTAAGTAGCCCCAAAATGCACAAAAAATGGATAAATTTGGGATGTTTTTTGGTTTGCATTAAGGATTATTAAATCCAGGAATATTTTTATGAATACGTACTCTTATCGTCTATTGACTGAACTACTGTGTGCTGAGAAGGTGTCCTCATGTAGAGATATAACCCGGAGTTCTATAGGCGAAACGTCTGGAAATTCAGGCAATCGGCGGTTACTTCTATTGAAGCTGACGGATGGGCATTCTGAAGCAAATGCTGTAGAGTTATCTCATGTTCCATCACTTCGTGAAGATGTTATCCCTGGGACTAAGGTGTTCGCTTATAACGTTCTAAGATCCAGTTTCACATTCTTTGCAAAACGTTCGATATTTTATCCACCTTTCGATTTAATCAATCCCCAGACCCTACTTTTTCTGGTTTCGGGAATGATAGATACGAGGAAAGTTAACAAGAAATCTCAAATGTTACTGTTTTATAGTCTAACATGTGTATTCTGATGCACATAACCAAATAGCACAGGAAGAGAGTTATAAGAGATTGGGAATTGGAATGAATTTAATTTATTTATTAATTGTATACGATTGCAATAAGTGTGTGTATTCTTTTGAAAGACTTTACCATAATATGATGGATGACTCAAGTGGCAACGGCTTAAGGCATGCTGCCGTTATTTGCAATTTTGACATTTTCTGTTATGAAAGAATGCCTGTTGGCTTAGCTATTTCAAAGACTTTAAAACGGAATAATTATATAATTTCCCATAAATAAATGCACAAGTGAATGGAAGTACAAAGCTAAGAATCCTAGTCTGCAAGAGATATTAATGTTGAATATTTTTCTATACTCCCCTACAAGCTGAGGTAGATTGAAGAAATATTGAGCTTTTCCTACTTCTTAGATTGCTTGAAACATAGAAGAATACCAGAAACCTGAACTGGAGTTGCCATTGGCTTTTTGCCATCTACAGTTTTTGCTTCAAACTCTTTTTTTGTGATACTTATATCAAATTTTGCTTCTGTGTTGAGCTAAAAACTGCTGTTAAAAGAACTGGCTTACCCTCTTTTAGAATTGCAAATTTAATGCTATTTATGAAGCTGACATCTGGAACTGCATTGTGGTTTATGCTTCTGAAGTACGAGAGGTGTACAAATACACACTACTAATTATATCTCAATTCATCTACGCAAACAAGTGAATAATGAAAGTTATTTGAATTTAATTTTAGCTCTACCTCTTGAGATCCGACTTGACGATTGATAGTATGATTGTTACCAGAGAAATAAGACTCCAAATTTGTGATAATATATTTTCTTCTTTGCTTGAGTTGCCAGGTCCAACTGCTCAACAAAGCTAATGTACGTAGCGGTATTGTGTGTTTGAACAGTAAGGTAATCATAATATTGGGTGGTGTTGTTCAGTCACTACATGAAGAATCACAAATGAAACGCAAGTATTTGGTCAACTCTCATCATACTGTAAAGCTCTCTCGTGAAAATGCATCAAGTTGTCCTCCACCATTTGAAAAACTCCAAATTCAAGCCCCTAAGCAAGGAATCACAGGTATGTTATGCTTTACTTATCTATTTTATGAACTTTATGATGCAGACCATAAGTAAAAATACATCCAAACCTATTTTTCGCATAGATATAAGAACAAATCGAAAAGATTTGATATGGTAATTTGATGTGCCTAGATATGGTATTGTATGTATTTTGGTTTGTCTTTTCTCAATTTAAAAAGTCTATGCAATGGCTATCTTATTTTTGACATGGTATACCTCGATTAATGGTATATTGATTCTCTTTCAATATTTTGACATATAAAGCATTTTTGTTTCATTGTTTCTGAATACATGAATTCCTACAATTTATTGTTTGGTCACAGATGGTGACAGAACTAGAGTCCATGAGGGCAAAGCGGTACTTGAATTATAAAGCGTTTTTAATAACTATAACAGGTCCTCCTAAATCACAGGTTTTTCTGGGTCATCCTCGAGTGAGAAGGGCCAGAGACTGGCTGGGAAAGATGGACGCTCCAATTCGATTCAGACGAGCAATGAACTGAATGTGGATCGTGGAACTGATGTAAACCTGCTTCTTAAGGTTGACAAAGAGGAGGAGAAGCCAACATGCTCCCTAACACGGCCAAAAGGTACATTGAGTACAGCTGAGTTACAAACTAATTGTCTTAAGCCTACCAACTCTTCAGGACTTTCTTATGCGACAAGTCATATATCTTAAAAAGTTTTTATTTTGCATACGCTCAGAAGCACATGCTTGGTGGCAAGAATATCAAGGTCATTTATGTCGTACCAAGTCTTCAACAGTAATAACATTTTTTTTACAACAATGGGGAGGGGGTTTGACGGTACCAGGGTTTGAACCTTGACATTGTATTTGACAATGTCATCTCGACTCATTTAGGCGTGAATCTTGATGATGAAAATATGAGAAAGAGGTACCTTTTAAGTAAGAGAATGATGAAAATGCATCTTCTTAATTTATATTCCAGAATAAATTTCCAAGATTTTTTAGTCACTAAATCTAGATCAGTGCTACTACAATTGTCATGTACAACTTATTTACTTGTATAACTTCACCCACAATGTACCAATTTTATCTTTTGTTCTTCTTCACTGATGCAAGGTTTGATTCAACATTGATATTTGCTGTTTGGTATGTTTAACATATCTGAATTTGTCACAGTGACTGCTTCTGTACCTGTTCAAAATCAAGTAGCCGCCCAAAAACTTCTCCAGAAATCAACTCAGCCTAACCATAACAGTCGTAATTCCAAAAGTCAGAGATATAGGGGAAAGGGAAAAGAGGAAGAATCAGCTTTCCTCACTCTAGATGAATGGGAGAGGAAGAAAGCTGGAAATGATCTTCGGACAACAAATGAATGCCGTGGCATCGATCAAGATGAAGATCTTGCAAGACAGCTTCAGCAGCAATTAGATCTTGAAGATATTCAAGTAACCATTTTCTTCTCAACGATGTGCTCCTTTAATGGCTCTTTTCTGATGACAATTTACCTAATTTTTTAGGATTACTATAGTAGTACCATTATCATTGCACTAGTGCTAATGGTTCCAATTTATCATATTTGGGAGGATGTACATTTTGCAAATTAGAGTTTATTTCTTTTGTGTTCTTAAGTTTGTGTAGCCTCTTAGTTGTGTGATTAAAGTGGTGTGGCTCTATTACACAATTCTTGTTTCGATCTATGTAGGAACAAAGTGGTTCTTATATGGTGGATGCAGAGAATATAAAGATGAGTATGTTCAACTTCGAAAGAGACGACCCCAGAGCTGTCGGTAGAGATGAATTTCGAGGAAGAGGGAGAGGAAGAGGTAGAGGAAGGGGACGAGGAAGCAGAGGTAGGGGTATAATTCTGCAATAATGTACATGCTAGTCTTTCCATCATTATTCTCTTTTCCCGGTGCTTTATCTTTGCATTAATTTTTATTAAAGAAATTTGAAATGGTTATTTCCTTCTGATGGTTCTTTATTTTGCCTTGGCAAAAACGTTCTTTGTGTTTCCTATTTAATATAGCATCCCCGAATTTTGGTGAGCCTTTATGCTTTTTAATGGCGAAACTTATATTTTGAGTTTACCAAGTGGGGATCAAAATCAGTCGCATTTCAATTTTAATTATATTGTCAAAAATCAAACGCAAGAAACAGACACCAATAAAAAGGGTTTAAGTTTACTGCACAAAGAATCAAACACGAAACGACTAAATACCTAGCATGGTCAACTGTAATCAGTTCAAGAAAATCCCCAGAATCCCAACCCCTATAAAAAACAACAATTAAAAACATCATACAATAAAACAAGAGGATCACAAATGAATATAAACACTATAATGAATCAATAATTAGCCACATGATTTCCGGATCGAGTTTAGCTGTAACTTAAGCTGTGCGACTCGGGGGAGAAGTCCTTGGCTCTGTTGGAGGCGTTTGACTGTCTGATCCCCCTCGTAATGCATCATCAGATGACTGCCGTAACGCGTCATCGGTATGGTCTCTATTAATTTCCCCGATCATTCTGACAACTTCTTGCATTGCTGGTCTTTGGTCTGGGACCATGGCTACACAGGCCATACCTATCTGGAGAAGCTGTACCATTTCTTCCTCCACATTGTGCTGTCTCATTAGTTCAACGTCAAAAACTTCGGCCGTCCATTCTTCGCGTACAACACTTTGTACCCATCGAGGCAAATCGATCCCTTCATCACCTACCGAAGGCTGATTAGGCGATTTGCCTGTTAATAGCTCTAAAATGAGTACTCCAAAGCTGTAGACATCAGACTTGAATGTGACTTTCTTGGTTTCAAGCACCTCAGGAGCGCGGTAGCCTGTGATGCGATGATTTGGAGGGATCGTGCCCGAGAATAGGGGATTAAGCCCGTAATCTGATACATATGCATCAAGATTTTCTTGTTTGAGGACGACATTCGAGGACTTGATGTTTCCATGTGGTAAGTTTCCAAATGCATGAAGGTGTGCTAGTCCTCTCGCAGCACTTGATGCTATTTTTATTCTGCTGTCCCAGTCTAGTGGGCTGCGATCCGAACCTCGACTACCTGTATCGTACAATAGGAATAAGCTCTTATGCGAATACGTGCAGAAAACAATGAATATCAAGGTAAACATCACTTTAGCGAATACGTGCAGAAAACAATGAATATCAAGGTAAACATCACTTTAGCGTATCCCGGCCCTCCATCATACCAGCAGGTAAGCCAGTTTAGTTATCAGATATACAACTGTTGCACATTCGACATATAGGCCGTTCTTTGTCACGCAACTAGTCTGGGTTCATCTAAGATATAATGGAACACATCTAACTGTGTTAAGATGTGAATCATACGCTAAAATACTCTCAGCTCTATAAGCTAACCATGACATTCATAAGTATATGTTTATGTTTCATGTTGAATCAATGTAACGTTACAAAAGGGTAAAGTTAGATAAAAGAAGAAGCGAGAAAGAGTATGTAGTCATCATTGTTTCATGATTTTGTTTAAATTGAAAAGGAAGAAAAGTAAAGGACAAGTATTTTTGTTTTGGAGAGAGTAGCTTTATTGCAACTTGAACTTTGGGGACTCCAATGAAACTTTTATTCCATTTGAGTGAAATAATGCGAGATTTTAAAAAGTAGTGAGTTTTAGTACGCCCACCTTTACTACTTCTTGAACTTTGAGGAATTCACTTGAAACTTATTCCGCAAAAATAAAGCAAGAATCATAGAACAAATGACTAATCATTTAACATCAACTTTTTTCCTATCAACTTTGCTTTAAAGAAGTGCGTCTGAGTAAATATATGAAAAATAAACGGAAAGAAAATAGTGTAGATCCTTAAAGTTATACCAAAAACTTTTATTTCCCAACAAGAAATGAAGAGTGATTTATGGGTGGGATACCTTTTCTTCCGGGGGTTCAGCAACCTGACCATACAAGTCGAACCTTTTTATTGTTTTTTTTAGAGTTGTACATAAATTTGTACCACACAAAAAATTCAATGCTAAAATTCAATTTATCAAAATTTCACTATATATACAATACAAAATCTCGCGATATAACAATAAAATCTTGTGATATAATGATTGTAAATATCGCTGTAACGATATATTGGTTTTACCTTTAGCATTATTCTTTTTTTATTCTTTGATTAACCATTTTCTATTTCATTAGTCAAATCATTAAATACTCGTCACCACTCATGCCTAATATTAAAATTACATGTTACATGTTGTATGTGCTGTCCGAGTTGGTGAAACAGATCAAATGAGCATTTGACCAATGGTCAAAACTCAGAAGTTCAATTCTCATATCAATATTTTCTCGGACGAGCATGTGATTTGCCTTGATTAGAGTAGTTTGCAGACTACTACTTTAATTAATACACAACGAAATGTAACATTTGAGGGTTCCATCGTTATAAAAAAAAAAAAACTACAATGTCTAAAAAAATTGCTACATTTTATAAGTGTAAAAACTATATGAATGCTATGTATTTTATATTGACATTTAAAAATTACACCTATGTTTTTATCACATGCATTACGCATTATGAAAACAGACACATAATTACGACACCCAATTAGATCAGTTACACTAACAATAATGAATAAGAATAATTTAGCTACTGAAATAAGTCCAATAGAGGAGGGGACAAAGTATCCATCATCATCATATAGCGACTACAAAAGTTCAAATTACACTAATTAAAGCCTCAAGAATTAAATCAAAATGATGCAACATGATTGATGATTTCAGATTCCAAAATAAAAAATAAAAAATAAAAAATAAAAAATAAACTTATTGTCGTAATTATCATAAAAAGAATAAGATTTAGTAATTTAAAAAACTAAAATAGTTACAAAAACAAACTTTCAACTTTTGGTACACGATACACAATTGAATCTATTCATAAACAATTTTATATGTAGTAATTTATTTGTTTAAAACCTAATCTTCAGCAACTTGATGATTCATCATCAAAAGGTGATAGCTAATCAGGGAAAGATGAACTCTTTTTGTAGGCAAATCCATAATTATATTTTAAGAAATATTTATGAAAATTGACTTATTTTGAAACCCATTTCGTCATTTTGTCCTCTTCATCTTGAGTCGTAAATTTGGGACCCAGACAAATTATTCATGCATGGGAGCATGGTGCCCTCAAGCTTCCAAAAAAACTCAAAAGTGGTAGACGGTTCTTTCAAAAAGCCGACAATTGTGCAAGAAACTAGTGAACAAAATTCATCCCACATTTCTGTTATTGACCATTATATTCCATATTTCCCAATTTTTTCTAAATAAAAGACGGCAAATTTATAATCGGTATGCGGATTTAAAGAAAATTAAACTAATAAAAGAAATGCAAATCAAATTTACCAGGAAAAATGGAGAGAGAGAGAGAGGAAGAAGAATCAAATTTGACTTACCATGAAGAAGAGCAGATAAACTCCCAGCAGACATGTAATCATACACCAGCAATTTCTCATCTTTGGAGAAGTAGAAAGCTCTCAGTGGCAGCAGATTTTCATTCTTCAAATTCCCTATAATTTGAATTTGTTGCTCAAATTCTTTCTTCCCCACCGCTACATCTTTCAGCCTCTTCACCACCACAGTTGTGCCTTCTTCCAGCACCGCCTTGTAGCTAGTGCCCACACTTCCTTTTCCCAATACTTCTGCAGAAGCCCTCAACAAATCCTCCAAATCAAAGCTGTATCCATTGCCATTGAAGAATACGAGTTTGTTTCTTCCCGCTCCGTCAGTGGAACCCCCTGTGACGTCTTCTTTCGACGATGAAGTTCCGATGTCGAGCACTGGCCCTGCAGCCCTGGATGCAGCGTCTGGTTTTGGCGCTTTTGTTGTTTTTTCTCTTGATCTTTTCTTTCTCAGTAGAAGGAATATTAATGCTAGTATGAGCAGCAGAAGCAGTACTCCGCCGACGACTGAAACGGCAATTATTGCTGCCGCCGATAACTTTTTGTGCCTTTTATGGGTTGGAGTGAGGATTGGAGGTAATGTAGGGGTGGGGGACGGCGAAGGGAAAAATGGGTTGCACGGACGCAATGGACCGCCGCATAAATCGACATTTCCAGTGAATGCGGCTGCCGGGAATTTGGCAAGTACGCTAGGGATCGAACCATTGAGATTATTGTTTGCCACATTGAAATCTACGAGACCAGGAGGAGCTACACTCGGGATTTTGCCGCTAAAGGAATTGTTCTCCAAAAACAAACCGGTTAAATGAGTGAGGTTGCTGATAGAAAACGGAATCGGGCCGCTGAAGTTGTTGAATGACAGGTCGAGGCGGATCATCCGAGATAACTCCGTAATCTCAGTCGGAAATTCGCCGGATAACTGGTTCCCCTGTAGATACAAGCTGCGGAGGAATATGAGCTGAGAGAATTCCGGCGGAATGGAACCAGACAGCCTATTTGAACGGAGACTCAACACTCGAAGCTGCGTGAGCCTACCCAACGTATTCGGCGGAATCTCCCCGACGAGGCCAACACCCGGTAACCTCAAATAGTAAACAGAGGAATTTGTAGCATCACACCCGACACCCACCCACTCACAAGCCGAATCGGACTCATTCCACTGGAGCCGTCTCTCATGCGGGACTCGTGAGACGAAATCGAGGAGCGCTTGCTTGTCCTGAGTGGGCTCCGAGTGAACCCAACGGCAACTCAGTAGCAGCAAGAAGAAAACGGCTTCCAGAGCAGCCTGATTCGGAATCAATGCCATTAAAATGATAGGAATAAGAATGGGGGGAGATTATTATTCAGTTGGAATTTGTACTGGCATGTTAGAAAAAAAGTGAAAGGAGTGTGGATTTTGAGAGCGCATAAAGAGTGAAGAAGAAAGGAAGGAGCATTGAGTTCGAATCAAGAACAAGAAAGAAGAGTAAGTTAGAAGTTGGTTGGTTCGTTGGTGTAAATTTAATTTATTATAACTTTGAATTGAAATTTTAAATAAATTTGGAGTCAATCTTAGTTAGGGCTATGTAATAAGAACATGAAAAACTATTTTTCATTAGAAAATTTGGAGTCAATCTTAGTTAGGGCGATGTAATAAAAACACGAAAAACTATTTTTCATTAGACGTTTACATGTTCCATCAACTTAAATATCCTTAAACAAAAAAGTTATCGTCTGTCTATTAGTAAAAAAAATCTAGAAATCCAACAAATATATCTCTAAGTAGAATTATATAATATATCAAGTGTAAAATTATTATTTGTCATACGTTTGAAATATGCACAAAACAGTACTTAATTTGGAACGGGGATTTTTGGTGCTTGGGAGTTACGCTGGAGAAACGGGAGGAAAAGATTACATAATAGGTGGAATGGGCCCGGTGAGCTTTATGGAGTTGGACTAGTGTGGAAAAAAGAGGGTGACTGACTGGCTTTTGTGTCATCGAATCCTATCTGACTCAAAACTCAGCTTTCGCACCAATTTTGCAATCCGACAAAATGCTTCACTTGGATATATAATACAAATTTATGAACCTTCCATGAAAATTTTACAAATAGTTAACCCTTACAAATCTCCAAAGATTTTGGTTTCAACATTTTTTGTAATTTGATTTAAATCAAGTATATGTTCCACAAAATTCACCTTATATAACAGGCTTCATATCTTTTGTCGGGGTTTTTAAAAAATAACTAGGATTGAGGCTTCATCTATAAGTTGCATTGGTTTGCAAATAAATTCTTATCTTAAAAAGTTTAAAAGGTGGATGAAAATAGTTTAGACCCTAAATGACCAAATAATGTAAACTCTATCTCAAACAATAAGTTTGACAGCAAACAAAGCCAGACCAGAATTAGTGTACCAACTATGTCTAAAAAATATTCCATATTTGCTCATTTCACCAAATTGCACTACAAATCTTCACAGTTAATCAACTAAAAATCGAAAGGAACCGATAATTGTATAACTATGGTGCACTGCTAATGTATGTGAAGACAAGGGAGTGACGTATATTGACTTTAATAACTTGCCCAATTCTAAATTTGGAGTTATCGCTGTTAAAAAAAAAACTAAACCAAAAACATCTAAAAAGAGAACAGACAGAAGCAAAGAGTTTCTTATATATTTAGGGTTCGAACTTTGAAGGAGTCCCAAAACAGTCCAAATCAAATTAACACCCCCCAACCTAAACCCACATACTGGCAAGCTTATGATGAACGAATATTTGAACTTTCAGGTTTTTATGCTTGAATTAATTAAAGGTTGTCTGTTATATGAGGGCGAGAATTTTCCAAGACCCCTCAGCGCTTTGGTGCACCGTGTGCCATTAATAACCATGTTTGTACAGTGTTTTGGCCTTTACTCGCAATCGTTCATATCTGAACTTCTTCCGTTACAATATATATTTCATAGAAGGTACTGATGTGACTATTAGAATGACGAGCCGGGCAAACCTATTTTGATTCATTTTACAACATAAGTTAGTACTTTATACATAGTTAACAGCAAATTCGTCGTCTACAATTATTTTGTCATTTATGTTCTTTTCTAGATAAGATCGCCAACATTGTTTCATTCTTTGATATCCCAATTCTTGCATTCTTTCACAGCACACTTCCCTGGATTCTGGCATTCGGACCACAATATGAATATAGCATCACAATAAAATAGTCAACATGAACTATATGTGTTTTTATTTTCCATTCAAAACTAAGCTACAATAAGAATAAATATAAGTTTCTACACCTGGTGTTAAAATCCTGACCAAGGTCAATAAACATATTTTCTACACTGATGTATCATTGCACACAAATATGAATAAAAACCAATAAAACACGAAGCAAAGCAAAAGTAACAATAAATTCATTAGTATAACAGAAAAGTCAAAAGAAATATAGAAGAAAGTTGGTTCAAAGTAAACATGGAATTTAAGAGCACCAAAGACATACACGGAAAGATATTCAATGTGAGAATCATAGCAAGAAAAGTATGACCAATACCTCTAAGAGAAATCATGAACAAAACCAACAATCATCATTTAAACAAGAGATATCAAAACAAAAGAAACAACGAGAAACAGCAGATTTTTCAACAAAACAGAAAGCCACAGGAAATAACTTAGAGGTGATTCCTTCACATTCCAATTCACAATGAAGGTTGTTGGGTTACCTGCATCAATCTTCAATGCTCTCCAATGAAGTATCGGTAGTATCATGCTCGTCATCTTCCATTTTTCTTATTTTAGCAATTTCTGCTTCAGCACGCTCAACAATTTGCTTCCTCTGCAACTCTAACTCTCTCTGAAAATCTTGTCTCATCTTCTCCAATTCCATCATTTGCTTCCTCTTACTCTCTTCAATCTTTTCATATACCTGTCCAAACTTCTGAATCGATCCAGCCAACAACCGAGCAGACTCAGTTTCCTGTCTCTCACCTCCCAGACCCTCCTCTTCCTCCTCATCCTCATTATCCTCGTCTGACTGCCCTGGACTATCCCTCATTTCGTCCAATACATTAGACCTGTCCAAGTATACACGTGGATTCATAAAAACATACTCCCCCGAATCAACCCCACAGCCCAACCCACAATGACCTCTTGTCCTCATGTTCAACAAAACATCCATTTTCTTGAAAAATACCCATTTGCTTCCATGCCCACTTTCCACTTTTGCTCTTTCTTTTTTGTACTTGTTCTTGAGAACATCCAATTGGTGTTTACACTCCACCTCCGTCCTCTTAACTCTACTCATTTCCAATACCTTATCAGTCAACTCAGCCCAATCCTCAGCCCTCAAACTCCTCCTTCCTAGCTCCATGTACCTTTCTCCCCAAACTTCCAACAGCACAAAGCTTTCCTCCTCACTCCACATTTCCTTGCGAGGAGTCAGATCATAAGTAGAGACAAATGACTCTAACTTTCTCTTCTTGGGGTGCCTCTTCGAGTTTTCATAATACCCATTTCGGGCAAAATTCTGATCAGGGCTCTCTTCATCTTCATCAACATCGTCGTCTTCATATTCTGCTGAGGTGTGGGCTATATAAGGGTAGAAATTGGGGTTTTTCATCGAGAATTTTAATCTGGAAATGTAAAGCAAACCTTAACTTGACATCTGTATTCTTCACTTCTGGATTCGTTTTAAGAACGAGGAAAGTCAGATATAAAATAAAAATTTATGAGAAGAATTAAAAAAATATATATATATTAAAGTGAGACGAGAAAAACGATAGGCATCGTATTAGTTAAGCATATGTGCATTTCTATTTGACGAAGCGAAAATAATCAAGTTTCCAAAGTATGGAAAAAAGTAAAAAACAACATTTACATACCAATACACTAAACACGTAAATATCAGCAAAATGAACGGTCTCACGAATCTTTATCTGCGAGACGGGTATAACCTTACGGATATTAACAATAAAAAGTAATACTACTCTTAGCATGAAAAGTAATACTTTTTCATGGATGACCCAAATAAGAGATCTGTCTCACAAAATACGACTCGTGAGACCGTCTCACACAAGTTTTTGCCAGATGATTAATATTTGAAAATTTGTTTTCAATCAAATAATGAATTTTGTGTTTAACTGATATCAGTTTGTTAAATTTTAATATCCAAAGGTGAGACAAGAATCGTAAGTTCACAACATATATTTCTATAATTTGTTCATAAATTTCATTGCTTCAAATGTACATATTTCAAGAATCATGCATAAAATATATGTTAGACGGTTTTAAAATTTAAAACAAGTTAAAAATAGAAAGCTCGATTACGAAATTATGCTCCAAAAGAAAAGAAGAAACAAGTTAAAATTTATCGTCCGAACTGTGAATATTGTAATATATGCAATAAAGCAATGGAAATAATTTCCATAACTTGGACCTAATTTTGGTCTACATGTATCACTCGAAGATAGAATGTTAGCTCGAAAATTTGACGACACTGGGAGACAAAAATTCTCTAAATTTGTATGCTTGTAAGGGTGTGAATTTCGGATGAAGAGTGTCTAATATCTACAAGGAGGCTTAGTGGTCTTGCTTGCCTTAAATTTCCTTGGCTAGACTAGATTTTGCACGGTAAACAAATATTATCCATTGGTCGGAAAACTGAAGTATCCGAGGTGGTGTTTAGATATTGTGCATAGCACTACTACCATATTATATTGGTCCATGTGATCGTCTCATCACCGTGGAAAGACATATCTTTTTATAATATTATTGTTCATGTATATGACAATTTATAATTCATTTAAAATATCAAATTAATCAAAATTTAAGTTTGAGACGAAATTCGAGATTCAACTGTAATCACCGTTAAGAAAACATACGAACCATTAGTTTCTTCAACAAAAATAAGGACAAATAAATATTTCATCATGCACTGTGCGCAGATAATGAGGGNTCATAATTCGATCGAATATGTATAGAATAACTATCTCGGTGTCATTCTATAATCCCAAAATGATAATATTACTCTTAATTAATAAAGTAAAAAAATATATATTATAAGATGTCGTAAATGTTAAAAATAAAGGAGATGATAATACTATCCCTAATATAAGAAATTGGAAAAGGTTAGTATATATAAAATATCTTAAAATTTAAAAACAACAAAATACATTTTATTTAAATAATATTTTTAGTTAAAGATACATTATAAAAAATCATTCGTAAAGTTTTAATTTGTTAAGATAATATCTAAATTTTATTTAGAAATACTAAAATAAAAGGTGTCGTACAATATTTTTTTAAAAAATTTATATGCATTCAACACAATGTGTGCACATATCACTGATCATGAGAGAGAAAAATTATAGAATAGAACATTATATATAATAGGCAGTACACATAAATGTTTTTATCTTTTATTGTACTGCATGATAGATTCCCAATTATTTTAAATAGATGTTAATGATATTTATATTGTCTTGTGAGACGGTCTGACATATATTTAGCATTAAGCACGCCAACATCAAACACTTGAAAAACTTCCCTTCAAGCTCAGGTATCCGATTCTTCGCAATTTTCACGTGACATATATATTGGAAGTGCGGTTGATGGTATAGCAACGGACGCCTATGGGGATAAGACCCAATGGGAAGCCATAGCTGATCGTCCCTCATTTGCGTCGAATGGAAGGACGAAGAAGAAGAGGAAGAGGAAACGAAAAATCGTGGAAATCTATCCATGGAAGAATCAAGAATGTATGAGTTCATTAGAAGAAGGTGGAGCATGATTGATTTTTCAGAAAAATCAAATATAAAGCATAATGATATGGATTGAATAGAAAACGAATAACATAACATGATATTCCATGGAAATCAAGACATGGATTTCAAATTTAAAAATTACGATAAAACAATCATTTAAAACATTAACTAATCAAATATTAATGAGTAGTCAAGGAAAAACAAACTTGTACAATTCACACAAATAAATTAGGACATTGCCTTATGTGAATTTACCTCGTCAAATATTAAATATTATGTCTGTAAATTGTAAAAATAATTAAGACTATGTGTGTGTGTGTGTGTGTGTGTGTGGGGGGGATTTTTTTTAATTAAATTAAATATAATTATTAGTTTCATGGAGAAAAATGTAAATTTATAGTGGGGATAAATGGCATCACTCCTTTTCAGATGGCATTAGTCAAGTTGCGAGGCACTTTGTTATGACCTTCCACCAAGCCTTTCGCCTTTTGCACTCGATCCTTTTGTTATTTTCAAAAGATGATTTGATGCATTTTGGATTAATACGTGTGAGAATTGAGGTTTTCAATTCGGGAAGAAAAAATCAAACTATCAAATTAATTATGCATATTACTTCATTCTCTATACACTACAAAAGAAACAGGGATTTGTGACCGAATTAGAGACCGACAGTAGAGACCGATTTGTCGGTCTCTAATCCGTGTTTTTCTTGTATTGATAAGTGCCATGGAGACCAAAATGATGCATGATCAGGAAATTTATGAGTTTAAATCAATTTTTTTTTTTTTAAAAAAAAAGTATAGATATTCTATTTTCGAATTTAGATTTTATGTATGTCAAGAACCCGATAAGTAAAATATGTTTTCGGCATACGTAGTATAATAAAAATTGTTTTAATACATATGTTATTTATAGCCTAAATATATAGAACTTGAGATTCAAATAATATTTAAGAACCATATTTTCAATCTTTAATGAAACACCTTGCGGCCCCGAGCATGAGAATTTATCGTTATTCTCTATTGATCTTTATTATTATTATTATTATTATTATTATTATTATTATTATTATTATTAATCCTAGATTACAATAATACTCCAAAGTGTTTTTTGAAGCACTAGAAATTTAAGTTTTTTTCACCAAATTTATTCTTGATACTAAATAGCTTCCAGAATCTTAACATATAAACTGTATGTTGCCTCAGTTAATTTAACATTGTCTCACAAGTTAATTATGTGAGACATATTTTCGATCCGACCCCCTCATGAAAAATTGGAGATATGGAATGGATCGACTCGTTTTACGAGTATAGATATGTGAAGACATCTTACAAAAAATCTAAGTAAACAACTCCGTATAAAATCTCTTCTCTAAATACCCAAAACAAAAGTTAGTATATCAAATTTCATATTTTGTTAAATGAAAATCTTATTTTCTTCAAATAAACATCGATTTTACAAAATCTATTTTTATAAAATAGCATGGAAAGGACGGATGGGAATACGATGATTATCTATACTATATTATTAAGTGTGAGTGAGTTAGAAAAACTGTTTTTGGAGGACACCAAAATTTCTTCCTTTTTTACTTTCCTCTTCAACACCACATATAAATTATAATAATTCCAACAACGTCAATCCTAAGTCTGAAATCTTCCCAAAAAATGAAAGCCCTAATCGTACCAACACATTTGAAAACTTCTCAATTTAAAAAAACCTTTCGGTTAGTATTTTTAACGCAAAAAACCTTTCTTTTTTCTACCATAATATTATTATATTTTTTTTATTGAAATTAAGTTTAATAGAGAAATAGATTTTTTGTCATACACAACAATGTGTAAGAACACACTAATTATAATATTCATATCAAATTACAAATGTTAAATATTCATTTTATAAATTGATTAAATAATATTTCAAATATCTAGTATTATGTTACACGCAACATGTGTGCCTCAGCCGCTAGTATATATATAGTAACCTAACCCTTAATTGGAAATTCAAAGAGATACAGTTGAAGAAGCTGAACCGTTAACTCAGAGTGTGTATATATAATTATATATACACTCCATTAACAGAACCAGCAAGCGTTGGGACAGTGAAAGAAAGAAACTGGGCATGCATCCCAACACAGGCTAAAAAAGTGGTGGGAGCTACAAAAAAGTTCTTTTTGTATACAAATATGCCATCATTATGAACAATTTTCACCCATCCAAAAATTCCTTCTCTCTCTCTCTCTCTCTCTCTTTTCTTTCATTTTTTTTATTTATGGGCATGTTAATAACAAGTTTCTCGAATTTTCCCCCACTAAAATGAAGGTGTGCTTTTGAGAGTGGCCATGGAGAAGCAGTGTGGGTGTTGGGGTAATCTGAAGAGCAGCATTAGAGGTTCTTGCAAAAGTTCCGATTCAAGAAACTCAGCTAGCAGTATCCCGCGGAGCAGTCTTGTTTATGATGCAGGTAACTTCTTCATCTTCTAATGAATTTTCATGTTTTCGTGATAAATTATTAGTATCATGTAATGAATGATCTTGATTATTCTTGTGTTTAAATTTACAAGTCATCGAAGAAATGCTTATATTCTTGATTTATACTATGTTTTCATGCCAAGGATTCGGGGGGATATATGTTTTCGTATGACGATTTTACTCATGTCGAGTGAGTACTAATTTTTTCTTTTTAACCAATATTTTGCATCAAATCTACTGAAAATTTTTCGATGTTTTCAAATGAAAATTTTAAATTATGCTTTTTTAGTGGATACTTAAAATTTCAAGTCTAATGATTACATGTTCTCCTTAAAATCTCTCATTATCATTTCATATCTGCTTTTTTTTTTTTTTTTAAATACAATCTTAAAAACATGCAACAATAGAAAATATCTACTGGACCAACTAAACATTATAGTTCAACCATGGATGCAGCTACAGAGACTCGGTACCTGAATGCCAGCAACCGGGAAATGTGTGTTCCGGACGAAGCAAGATATTCTTCTGATAATCAAGATCCACCGCCATTACTTGTAAAGAAGCCTCCATGCCAGCTTCTTAAGTTTAGTTTTCAAGAACTAAAGGCGGCTACCGGAAACTTTAGACCGGATAGTATACTAGGGGAGGGCGGATTCGGGTATGTTTTCAAAGGGTGGATTGAAGAGAATGGAACGGGACCGGCCAAGCCTGGCTCGGGCATTACAGTTGCAGTCAAGAACTTGAAGCCGGATGGGCTTCAAGGCCATAGAGAATGGGTGGTTAGTTCCGGTTTATTTTTTATAAACCTTAATAATTTCTGGTAAATTTTTTTTAGCTAAGCCAAAATCTTTTTTTAAACAAAGGTTTGATCTTTTAAGCATCTTTGATAAAAACAATAATTTTTTATCTATCGTGCACAAGTATATATAAAGCTGCTTGTGTGTCTTTTTTTCCCCTTAAAAAATTATGTTAATTACATTAATATATACACCTATACTATATATAACAATAATAATTATAAAGATACAACAAATATATCATACATCAATATTTATAATAATTATATCGTGAGATTGTATTATTATCTAATTAGATTTTATATTGAATTTTTAATGAGATTTTGATAAAATGAATTTTTATATTGAGTTTTTTATGTTTAAAAAATTGTTATACAAATCTCGTATACTTTCATCGTCATCTAAATTTGAAGAACCGTTGCTAGTTACTAGCTACTACTTTTTATTTTCATTATATTACTGAATAAATTATTGAAGTTTATGTCTCCATTAGATGGGCATTTCTAGGAACAAGACTTTAAATAATATAAATAGACAAATTTGAAAGATAAACCAAACGTACGCAAATTTGGAAGAGAAGGTATCGCATATTTTGCTTTGGAGACGATGATTTTATAGCACGTTCTTAAAATTAAGAACCATTTAGTAGATATCGTAACATACATCTGGAGTGGAATGATTATTTGGGATTTCGAATTGAAAACCAGATCAGTATCAATGTTTGATACAAGTGAGCATTCGACTGATGACTCTTGTAATTCATCGGATATCAAGATTTCAAGTAATTGATACGATACATGCATGTATTGCATTCCCCTCCCAAGCAAAAAAAACTTCTCACATTTTTGTTAAATGCAGGCAGAGGTACACTTTCTTGGACAGCTTCACCATTTTAATTTGGTTAAGCTTATCGGATATTGCATTGAAGATGATCAAAGACTACTTGTTTATGAATTTATGACTCGTGGAAGCCTCGAAAACCATCTCTTTAGAAGTGAGTGTATATTATAAACATCATAAATCATCTTCATATTAATTACTATATAAGAATAAGAATCATATCGCCAAATATTGAAGTTTATAGTATATTTTGTACTTGCATCCAATCAAAATTGCTGGCACTAAAAAAGAGTTCATGTGTTGTAAAAATATCCAAGGGACCATACCACTACCGTGGTCCAACAGGATCAAAATTGCACTTGGAGCAGCCAAAGGCTTAGCCTTCCTCCACGGGGGTCCAGAGCCTGTCATTTATCGTGACTTCAAGACATCCAACATTCTTCTCGACTCGGTACGTGTACTATACGTATGTTCCAATCGAGGAAATATATATTTCCTGTTATGGATTTGAAATTATTTGTTGAAAGCACCAACACATGTTTCAGGATTATAACGCAAAGCTCTCAGATTTTGGGTTAGCAAAAGCAGGCCCCCAAGGAGACAAAACTCATGTCTCGACCAGAGTTGTCGGAACATATGGTTACGCTGCTCCAGAATATGTAATGACAGGTATCATACGAGACATTCAAGGGTTTATTATAAGAACCAACTTTTACATTAATATTCATTAGTCAAAATGAGACAAGACATCAATTTACTAGCCATATGTATATAATTTGGCTTCTTGTTATCTTAGGACACTTGACATCAAAGAGCGACGTTTACAGCTTAGGCGTTGTGCTCTTAGAAATTCTAACGGGGAGAAGGTCGATGGACAAGAAACGACCCAACGGGGAACAGAATCTTGTTACATGGGCGAGACCCTATTTATCTGACAAGAGAAAGATATATCAACTAGTCGATCCACGACTCGAGCTCAACTACTCGATCAAAGGGGTACAAAAGTTATCGCAGCTAGCTCAAAACTGCCTAAACAGGGAGTCGAAGTCCAGGCCTTCCATGGACGATGTTGTGAAGGTTCTAATGCAACTTCAAGACCTTAATGATCTTGCCATACTATCGAACCACACTCGTTTTTCGCCAGTCGGGAGGCGTAAAAAGAGACCGGACGGAATTCATCAAATGATCAATAATCAAGCTAAGAGTGTAAGAGATTCCCCTCATACACAACTTTATAGGTAGACCGATCGATCGAGTTGGTATGATATATAGCCATCCATAGGTGTGGCTGTTTGTGGTGTGAGTGTGACATCTCGTGTGAATTTTTGAAGCTTGAAATTCGAATTAACTAAGCTTACACATATCTATATATTTTTCGGATCGATCTTGAGATTTTTGGAGAGAATTGTTTCTTCTAGACTAGATAGAAATATTTTGATCTCTTTTAAGTTGGATTTGGATTGAGTCATTTTTAGTTGTTAAAGAACTTCAAGATTGGAAACTCGAATGAATCTCCCACTCATTTACACTGGATTTCAAATGATTCCAACATTTTAATGATTTGAAACTTCTTGTGATTAGATATTATAATGTAAATAAATATGGAGATGTATTTGAATTTTTTTTTTAATGTAAGTTATCTAATATAATAAAAATACATTTAAATTCACGGATTTCAAATGCTTCCGTCCAAACCCGGACTTTAACTCCAAGATTTTATATATACAAACTCCAATTTTCTGATATTTAGTATCACTAGAGATTTTTTTTTTTAAAAATATTTTTCTGATTGGGGACATGGGATTTTAAAAATAACTGTATTTGGTGAGGCTTTTTTAATATCCCAATAATCTCCTTAGTTTGATTTTTTGTTTTTCAAACTTTGATTTACTTTTTTTTTTTGTTTGTTTACAAAAATATTTTTATTCTACAGCTTAATTACAAAAATTGATGGAAAAATAATAAATCAAAAGCAAAATCATGATTATATAAGTATGCAACGCGTGTTCCGGAAACAATAATATATAATATATATACTCGGATGACCAATTCAAGCTTAAATATATATATTTTTAGGTCAGACCGTTCATAATGTACATCAGATCCTATACCAGAAAATAAATGTTTGACTAAATCTAAAATGTTTATAATTTATATATTACATTATATTGTTTGATTACATTTTATTATCGATACATACAGAATTGACAATTCTTCGGTTGAAATTTGATCATAGACACTTGCTTCTTATGACTAACGGATGAAATTTTCAATGAATATAATTAAACTGGTAATGATTAATCAATCAAGACAAGTTCGTACATCAATTAAAAATATATAACTAGTATAAATTCAAACACGCATGTATATAAATTATTAAAAAGTTTATATAAAAAACTAACACTCATCTAATTCTATATCATTTTCCAAAAAAACTCACATGATACGTGATCATAAGTCAATTTTGAGAGATATATCTTAGATTCGAACTGACTCAAAAAAAATATTATTTTTTATTGTCTCATTAATATAAATACATGAGACCGTCTCACGTGATACCTATTCACTGTTATTTTTCTCTCGAACTTTAATATAATTGGCAAGTTATTTCGATTCGGGATTACATACTTAATTAAAATATTTACTATATATAAATGTAGCCCGTACTGAACGGAATTCGTCCTCCAATTTGACTTTAATTTGGATCATATATATGTAATAAAGTATTTATTTATGCACCAGTACAAATTTGCGTGACGTAAACACGTCGCACACTGAACAACTTGTCTTGAGTATTTGTTCCATATTCCCATCTTTAATTAAATAAAATTTGCAAATATCCATGTAAATATCACGTTTCAATGCATATGTCATAAACGTCGTATCGATTTTATATCGAAAAAATGTTTAAAATTGAAACAAATTAAGATTGAAATTTGGTAAAATACAAATTGACTTTTAGAGAATCCGGGAATTTGTTTATATTTGACTTTGCAAAGTCACTTAATTTTCGACCATGCAAAGAAAGAAGAGATTTTAATAAAATAAATATTTTAAAATTGACGAAAAAGGAATTTGATATGTAGTCCGTACAAGGGGAAAAAAAAATAACACACGCGCGCAATCAACAAGCTAGACTTTGAGCATTTCATCCGGCATGCACTTGATAATAATCTAATGTTGCAAGACTTTGTCTGCCCTTTTTGGAGTGTGAAGAATGATATCTAATTCGTTCCGAGACGAAATATTATATGATTTGTTGAGTCTAAAACTTATAAAAGAGTTCAAAATTTCTTACGAATATATTTTATTGTCAAAATTATTAAAAAGTTGTGAATCAGTTTTAATTCTCTATATTCCAACTTTTCGGTAATTTTAATTTTTTTTTATCGAAATCGCTGATATAAAATTGATATAGTCAAAATCACAAAAAACAAACATACACGACAAAAAAAATACAAATTTCTCCATATAATTTTGATATTTTTATATATTATCATTAATAAAATATCAGAAAGAATTGTAGAAGTCTCCGCGTAGAATTTTTCCAAAGTGCCACACGTCTCTATATAAGTATGTTCAAATTAATAGACATCAAACTAACTTAACATCAAATAAAGTATAATTAAAACATATATATAGATATATCGCAATAAATAACGACACAGAAGGCATCTGAGAACAAGAATATGTCGTCCAGGAAAATGGAAACCAATCGCCGGATTCTTTTAGCTGTTCTGGTGGTGGCTGCAGCCGCTGATCTGGTGGGACATGCGGCGGCAGCCACCTATACGGTCGGAGACACCTTGGGTTGGAGGATACCCCCTGACGGCTCCTCCACCTACGAGAACTGGTCTTCTCAGCATGTTTTCAGAGTTGGGGATGTTCTAGGTGCGTATATAATACCCTCCTCGGATATACTAACATTTATTTGTTCATTATTTCAAATATTGGCTAAAGTTTTACAAGTAACATTTTATGCAGTGTTCGAATTCGCCACCGGAACACACGATGTAGCAAAAGTGACTGAAGATTCATACGGGACATGCAGTGGTACCAACCCCATCTCCATATTCACGACCGGTCCAACGAACGTCATCCTAAATGCCACCGGGGACCACTACTTCCTCTGCACGCTTGGAAGACATTGTTCGCTTGGGCAAAAATTGGCCGTCAGGGTAACCGGGAACTCGTCAACTGGTCAGCCTCCGGCACCATCGCGCTCACCTTCAACGCCGACACCATCACGGTCTCCTTCAGTGCCGAATCCACCACCGGGTTCCGATTCAGGCCCCATGGTGACTATAGGGAGTTGTAATACGTTGGTTGTTATTTTTGTGTCAATACTTTTTGCCGGAATCTTGATTTAGTCTTGATATATAGTTTGATTTGTACCATTATATGATTCACACAATTAATTCATGCAGTTTTGTTTTGGATTTTGATTTGTGTTAGTTGTGGTTGTGTTACTTGGTATTGGTCATACACTTTCTTGAGTAATCCATGTAAAACTAGTTCTATATTACCCATTCCGTCCAATATATTTAAACTTATAGATATGTTTTTACGCAAAAAGGAAGTTCTCGTTTTGAATGTTTAATATGGAAAAATAATTGTTAGAATTAGTTGATGTAATTAATGGTGCTGGTAAATTGGTAAACGAATAGAGAAAATAATACTAAATATGGAAATTTGACTATATTTTTTATGGATTAAAAAATGTAGCATTTATATTTCGGATAAATAACTAATAATATCTTAAATGGAAAAATCACCAAGTTTATAAGATATACATGATTACACTAGCAAGAAAACGAGATCAATTAATTCACCACAATCTGGTCTCAGTCTGGCTTTCTGTAATGAACCAAAATCTTAGGTCCGTCCCTATTGATCACATCACTATCCTATTTTCTTAATCAATTTCAAAAGTCGCACTNAAAAAAAAAAAAAAAAAAAAAAAAAAAAAAAAAAAAAAAATCCATTTATAAAAACAAGATCGCGAGCCATTACTATTTGCTTCTTTCACCAAAATATATATATGAATAAGGCATATAAGTATACTTACACCCAAGGAACATCTCCAGCTACTAGCTAGCCAATCACCTTGCTTGTCTTGATACATTAGATTGTACTTGCCAACATCTTATCTTCTCGACCTGTCAAATATTTTGGATTCGAGGTTAAATAATTATATTTTGATGAATTTGTTTTTGAATTATTGGCTTACACTTTCCAAACATGCCAATAAGATTAAGAATAAGTGTGTGATGAATTTGTTTCTGAATTATTGGTTATACTTTTAGCATAAAAATAATATTTTTTAATAAAAAATCCAAATAGGAGATTAGTCTAATAAAATGGACTCATGAGACAGTCTTAAAAAATTTTTTGTGAAAAGTTTAATGACGCGTTTCCATTTTTCATGGGCCTTTTTAACATTCTTTCTTGGGCTTTAACAGCAGCCCATTCTTCATTTTTTTTTCAGCCCAATGGCCCTAGCAGCCCATTTCTTGCATGCTGTCCAACAAACAAAAGTTGCTCTAAGTAGTCAAGCAGCCAATATAAAGATTATAATTATAATTATTTTAATCGTCCCATTAACCTTGATTTTCAAGTTCAACCAAAAAAAATCATAAAATTAATTATATATATGTTTGTCCGACTATACTTTTGCGGAATATATATATATTTTATTACATAGGATGGTTTTTTTTATTTTTTATTTTATTGAACTCAAGTATCTCTTCTATTGGACAAACTATATGTCACCCCACAGCGGTGAGGTGACATTTTTGTGGAATATTTGAAACATATTGTAGACGAGCGACCCCAGATCGGACAATCGATCCCAAGGAGCCAGCAAGACGGTTCGCATGTCAAAAGTGCATCGACACATAGCAAGTTCGGACTTTCCGTAGCCAAGTGTCTCCTTCGTTGTCAAAACGCTGTTGACACGTTGAACCATGCGGGTTTGACCATCTGAACCCGTGCCTATAAAAAAGCAATCTAGATTTCAAAATTTGGCATAAAACTGAAGTGATTCATCTCGTTTTCAGTCTAAATTTGAGAGTTTCTAGTCATGGTATCGAATTCTGGTCAGTAGCGAGGCGCTTCCGGGTCGCAGCGAAGCTAGGCTGGAGCTACGGCTTTCAACATCAGTGGACTGACGACAGACAGGATGCGTAGTCCTGAATCTCTGGTAGCTATTTGGATAAGTAATTAGTTTAGAAAAGCCTGCTGAATGAGAAATAGTGATGTGGTATTTCCCTTGAGTTCTAAGCTTGGACTGTATAGACTTAGTGTCTCCTCGACCTGTATTCCCACTCCATTGAATGTAGTCGGGACTCGAATGTCACATAAAAGCCTTGACCATCCATAAAGGAGCAAACAACATGTACATTGATAAATTGTTCGATGAAAGCCATTCAATATCATTGGGATATATTACTGGTGTTGGCATGTGCAGTAGTAGAAACATCGGGTTCTCACGAACACAACCCATCCATTTTCGTCCCCACCATTAAATGAGAATATATATAATCAATCACTCATTTGATTCCTATTTTTTTAAGACACATATCAATCAAATCCCATGTCAATTTTTAGCAGAATCCTCGACTATAACCACTGGTTCACCTTATTGAAGTTGATATGTTTTATGTTTCAATTGATTCTTTATGTTTACTTTATGCTTCTCTGGAGACGAAGTGTGAACTCAAAAGTTTTGGGTTCCATGGCCAAATCAATTGACAATAACACAAAAAGTCTTTGAATCGACACTTAATTGCCATCTCCTGAAGAAGTGGCTTTTATTCCATTTCATGAGATAGAAATCGAAAATTTGTGTTTGTAAAATATGAGGCATACTACATGTACAACAATTCTTATAATACAAAAATTTCGTTTATTTAAATTTACAACAATTCTTATAATACAAAAATTTCGTTTATTTAAATTTAATACAAAATCTCACGATATAATTGATGTACATATCGATGTACGATATTTTGTTGTACTTTTAACATTATTTATATAAAAAAATCTATCACTCTTTCAATGTGAAGGATGAGATTAATCAATGATATTCATGCAGATTAATCAATGATATTCATGCATCACATTAAGTTCGACTCAAATTTTACAATATTATTTCGAATTTGATAAAAATATGTAGACGTGATTTGGAGCACTCTTGTAAATGTGTTTTGTTTGTGTAGCAGTAATTGGGTGGCGATTTCTAGCTAATTCAAAAGGTAAGACATGAACATTTTCAAAATAAATTAATAGATATATGATATGTGATCGATTTTAATACAAGAACATCGATTGATCTCTTGTGACCCCAAAATCATGATATTTAAATTCAGACGATCAATTGATATAGTGAAACATGCATATCACGTGTAAAAACATGCACGGAAAAAAATTAGGAAAAGGAATCACTAAGAAACGTCATCCCAAGTTTTGAGAAATCTCCCTCATAAATATGGCGTGACACCACGAGAAGTACGAAAAAACATCTCACGAATTTCAAATGCGTCAATAAAAATCACAGCCAACCCACAAAATTCCACCAAAAACAATGGAAGGTGGCAAGATTAATTCCATCAAAGACTCAAACCCTCCACCAAAAGACTCGTACAGAATCGCATATATTCTCCATTTCTTCCTCAGAGCAGGCAACTTGCTTCCATGGAATGCATTGATCACGGCCGTGGATTACTTCGAATATCTTTATCCAAACAGACACATCGAAAGGGTTTTCTCCGTCGTGTACATGAGCTCTTCTTTACTTGTTTTGATCCTACTTCTGAGCTGGGATTTCTTCAGGAGAAGTTTGAGCTTGAGGTTTAGGATGAACTTGGGTTTTTCTATGCTTGTTCTGTCACTAACGGTGACTCCGATAATGGGTTGGTGTTGGCGGAAAAATGGGAGAATATTGAGTTCTGATGCTGCGTTTGACACGGTTGTTGCGTCGGTTTTTGTCTGCGGGATTGCTGATGGACTGGTGGGAGGAAGCTTGGTGGGGACTGCGGGTAAGCTGCCGAAGCAGTACATGCAGGCCATTTTTGCGGGGACGGCTTCTTCGTGTAAGCCCATTCATAGCTTTGGAGTAGTGGTGGTGTCGACTGAATTCAAAAAAAGAAATTAAAAATTATGAGCAAGATAATAATTTTTTTAGAATACCAAAATTGACAATAATTATTTCTTGAAAAAATTAATAGAATAACTATTGTTTATTCCTTTTTATGTTACATGTATATGAAAAGGGTTAGTTCGATCTTATGTGTGTAATTGTATGGTAATAGGGGTTATGATATCAACGCTGCGGATCATAACAAAAGCATCGCTTCCTCAAACCCCGCAAGGCCTCAAAATCAGTGCTCAATTCTACTTCATTGTCAGCTCAGTAATCCTACTAATCTGCATCATCTGCTGCAATCTTCTCTGCAAATTACGAGTAATGCAGCACCATTACAGCAATCTCCAAGACGGGTTTCTACCACTCGGACTCTCATCGCCCAAATTCCTTCAAACTATCGCCAAAATCCGCTGGCCAAGTTTCGGGATCTTCATGATCTACACAGTCACACTCTCCATCTTCCCAGGGTTCTTGGCGGAGAATCTCGGGTCGACGACCTTGAGAGACTGGTACCCAGTGATGCTGATTGCGACGTATAACTTGTCGGATTTTGTGGGGAAATCTCTGACGGGGGTCTATGTTATGAGTGGGATCAGGAAAGCTACGTGGGGTTGCGTGCTGAGGATTTTGTTTTATCCTCTGTTTATTTGTTATTTCCGGGGCCCGAAGTGGATGAGGACGGAGGCGCCGGTCGTGGTTCTGACTGTGATGCTGGGGCTGAGTAATGGGTATCTAACGAGTGTCATCATGATCCTCACTCCGAAGGCGGTGCCGCCGCAGGATTCGGAGGTGGCCGCCATCGTTATGGCGGTGATGCTGGGATTGGGTCTGGCTGCTGGTTCGGTTATAGGGTGGTTTTGGATAATCTGAATCAATAATAAAAAAATTAATCAAAATTGAAATTACTTGATTGTCCAGTGTCCTTTGTTACGCATATAATATTTATACTGATTAATTATATATTTTCTCTACAATACGTACACATATTTTTTTCCTAAAATACGTTTTCTCAATGCTATTATATATCCTTTTACTGAGAAAAATAAAACACAATGAAAATTCCAAACCCAAAATTAAAATAAAAAGATTATTTGAGCATAATTATATTTTATATAAACATTTATTATGTATATATTATTTTATATTAAAAATTAAAAATATACAAGAGATCAGAAATAGATGTTGTGTGTGTAATATAATACATGAATGCTTATGTATTGCACATATTTTGTTTATCAAGTTTTGATTTAATTTACAAAATTTAATGTAAATGTGATTTAATTGGATATTGATTTTTCTATAATTACGAAATCTAAAAATTTACTAGCCCGACTCACTGATTTTTCTTTCTTTCTCAGCAATTCAAGTGACTCGCGTTGTTAGGTCACGAGCGATCTAAACCTCTTCTCCCTACCTTGGTGCAAACGATTCCCTGAGATGAAATATGAAAATGAGGTAAGAATGCTTGTTCACCTTGTCCGGTAAGAATCTTACCTGTTAACGAGTTCTCCCACTAAAACAACATACTGTTGTGCAAATCTATTTTACTAAATAAAAATATAAACTAACAATTAAATTAAAAAAAACAAAAATTTTCTTTTCTTTTGGGATCTTCAAATTATAACTAGTCACTAGTACTACATACATACTTTGCGTGTAATATAATCATATGAATATTATATATTGTATATATTTAGTTATTAAAATTCTTGATAATTATTTTTATCTTTTTTTAAGGTCAAATTGAAGAACAATTTTCAGTCTAAATCTAAACTATCTAATTATCCACACAAATGGATTTGAACCTCATATTTCATGGTCTTGGGGCTTCACTCTTATTACTAGACCAAAAGATCATTGACGACTCTTGTTTTATTAATAATATAGATTATGAGTGGTGTATTCAATGTAGGAGATTTATTGACTTTTAATGACTTTTCTAGATTTTAAAAGTTTAGATGTATTCAATTAAGATTTTTACATACTCCATAGAAATCTAGTGATATTCAAAATAGACTTTCATAGAGTTTTAAAAAGTCAAGTGGTATTCAACATCGACTTTTAAAAATTCTATAAAAGTCTATAGGTATTCAAATTTTCAATAGACTTTTAATAACTTCATAGAATTCATTGACATACAAACATTAAAGTTGGTACAACTATACATTGTCAAAATTTGTATTTGGTCCAACCCAAGAATTGGATGGATTTTTAAAACTTCTAACTCATACATAAGCTATTTATTTATCTCTATGTTACTTCACATCACCTCTCTTCTTATCTTCTCTCTTCTCGTCTATCTCTATCATTATCTCAAATTTTCGAAGTGTATCTCTATATATATTTTCATCTCTCCTTTTCAAATTTTTCATTTTTTTGCTGATTTTTCTTTTAATATCATAGGAAATTTTGAATTCTATAATTGATTTTGTGATTTTTAATTTATGATTTATACTAATTAATGTAATATTCAATAATAATAAAAGATGATCTAAAAAATATCGCTTAATTTTTAATAATTGAATAGCCTCGCAACAACCATGATTTTTTAAATTCTTTTTAGTATTTTCAATTAATATATAAGCTATGATATTTTTATACAAAATTATATCCACACAATGCTAAATAATATTCTTTTCACATGTATATTATCAATTCAAAAACAATATTACATATTAATCAATTGATGTATTTTAAAAAATTTACAAATATGCATACAAACCCACATATATACACATGTAAGGATTAAATGATTTAACTTTTAAATAAGTATATTTATTTATTAATATAAATATTGAAAAATTACTTCAAATTGAATATGTTATATATGTCAATTAATTATTGATTCAAAGAAATTAACAAAAATAATATTTTATAATTAGGTACAAAATTTATAAAATTCTTAAAAAAAAAATTTTACAAAAGTTTATAAAAATCTTACAAAAAAGTCTACATGAATCCACATAAATTAGTTTATAAATATATGAGAATCTATAAAAGTCAATAAAAATCCATCAAATCCATAAAACTCAATCATTTGAAAAAGTCATTAAAACTCTGAATTGAATACATCCTACTATAAATATTATATATATTAGCATGTCAGCAACAATAGATGCACATAACATGGGCAAAAAATTATTAGCATATATGACATTACCTAATATTTTTCTTTCTTGATCATCGATTGATGTATGCCCTAATATTTTTGTTTCGTTACCTAATTTTAATTATTAATTAAAATATTTTTGAATGAATTATTTATTAATTTTAGAAAGTAACTTTGGTACACAATCGAGCATTTCCCATTTGACCCGTCTCATTGTAATAGTTTATTATGTACCATCGCTATTTATTAATTCTAAAGTACTAAACGATATCGATTGTTACATTGTTTTGGACATTATTCACTAAAAAAAAAAGATTAGCGACGGTCAAAACCGTCTCTAAAAGAGTTAAGCGACGGTTCTAGCGACGGTTTAGAAAACCGTAACAGGAGGCCGCGTCGCTATTTTGTAGCGACGGTTTCTTAGAAACCGTCGCTTTACTAAGCGACGGTGTTTGAAAAAACCGTCGCTATATTAAGCGACGGGTTTTCGAAATACCGTCGCTATGTAAAGTGACGGTTTTTCAAAGAAACGAAGCTTAATTAAGCTACGGTTTTCTTAAAAAAAATTAAAAGTCATCAAAATACTACGCCACAAATATTAAAATTAAAAATTAAATTTTCGATAAAAAAAACTTTAAAAATCTTACTTGCGCGAAGATATGCAGATCCACGTAACGCTGAAAGATTACACCGACGAGCAAATCTACAAAAAAGTGTTAGTACAAAGTTAAAAAACGAAAATGCGAAAAAATTGATAGAATTCGCTAAAAAGTAAAAAATCCGAAAAAGGCGAAAATCGCTGTTCGCGAGCTTCGGTATATAAAAGAATCCTAGCGACGGTAGTCGAAAAACTCGTCGCCATTAGCGACAGTTTTTGACAAAATCGTCGCCGATCTATACGGTTATGCCCTATGTCGCTATTGGCGACGGGCATAAAAACCGTCGCCTAGGGCGACGGATTAAATAAACAGTCGCAAAATAATGCGACGGTTTTTTATAATGCCGTCGCACATGGCGACAGGTATATAACCCGTCGCACAAAACAGCGACGGTGTCATTAAATCGTCGCTAATATAGCGACTGTTGTTGTAAAACCGTCGCTACAATAGCGACCGTTTTTGATAAACCGTCGCTTACTTTAGTAGACGACAAGTTTATGAAAAACCGTCGCAAAAAAAATTGCGACGGTTGATAAAAAACCGCCGCTATAGTAGCAACGGTTTATCAAAAACCGTCGCTATTCCATCCGTTTTTTGTAGTGATTAAATTTCGTAAATTTGAAATTATTCTATATATTATCTTGGTATGTCAAACTTTAAATTATAAAACAAACCCATAAATTATCAAATTGCAAATAACCCAAAAAGATCGATTGGCCATATACATTTACACATGGTAATTAGCAAAATAACTTTGGTAAAACATTTTTTTTAAAAAAAAATGACCTTCTCATGTGTATTTGAAAATACTCGGATATACCTGAAGATGATCATTTTTAAAAAAATGAATGAGAGCAGCTTACATATTGACGATGTTTAATTTTGGAATATATTGATGTTGGTTTGATTTGGAAACATATCAATGTTGATGAACATTTGATTTTGGAATACGTTGTGATATTTGTGATGATTGTTTGTATATAGATTGAACTTATTAAGAATTATTAGAAGTTATTTGTATATTATTTTTAGTTTTTTTTTTTAAAAAAAAATACTTTACAATACTTAAAATTTAATACTTATCTAGAAAGTTCACCCATATATATTTTAGAACATCTTCAAAGATATTTGTGGATGATTTTGGAGAATTAGTTTTGATCATACGATTGAATTGATCACAACCATTTATTCATGATATGAGTAGTATAAATAGGTTACTTTATTACATTTGTAAGCATTTAAGTTTTTAATTAGCTTTCAAACCAAAAATTAAAAGCTTTCTTGTTTACTTATTTCTTAGTTTTTCTTGACATCTTTAACTTCTAAATGTCATGCTGTGCTAGATTAATTAAATTAAAATACTTGCATAACTAGGTGGCATCGATTTTCAAATGGTTCGATATTCTACTTTTGTAGAAATGAATTGGACTAAAATTCTTGACTCCATTAAATTGATGTAGAATAAATAATTCATCAATAAAATAATTTACTTATTTATATTTAATAAATAAATGTAATTTTTATAAATATTTATTTAAATAACATAACAAAAGTAATTATTTTAATTTTAATTAAAATAATTGGAATATTTATTTATATAACAATAAAATAATCACATTAAATACTTACATAATTTAAAATGCATTAAATTATAAAATAAAATAAGATAAATTATAGAAGGAACCGAGAATTTAAAGAAGGAAAAAGAAAGCCTACCCAAAAAAAATATAAAAAAATAAAAAATTATTAACAATAATATTAGTCGGTATCCTCTTATTAAATCCAACTAAAATCGCACTCTCAATGAACTCGAATTGCTACTGGACTCCGTACCGAATGCACATCATTGGACCAAGTAACACTTCCAAACACATATTTCCCCGATCCGCTTCACTATATAACTTGCAGTCTTTTTACCATCAGAAAAATCAAGAACACTTGGTTCGACTTGCACCAAAACCCCTTCTGGATTTTCGACCTTTACATGGAATGATTTTGGATCCCCTTCATTGCCTACGTAAGTAGTGGTTCGTGTAACTTTAAATGGTCGACGTAAATTGGAAATAAAAATGGAAGGGTAATTCAGATTGTACGAGGGAATTCCAGGTTGAAGAATAGGTGACTGTGGCTCTAAGTATGTTTCCAATAGTCTTGGAATTGGCAATATTGCATAAATATGCAATCATGTCATTCATGTTGTAATCATAAATAAGGCCAGGATTGAGAGCATTGTTGGGGTTTATGTTTCCTGATCCCATGTCGACCGGTGTGGCCTTTCCATTATCATACCGACTTACACTGGGGTTCAGATTCATTGGGGCAGTGGCCTTTCCATCTAGCAGGAACCGGACCAAATCCAGCCGACCGAAAAATTGGTGATTCGGGCCATATTCCTGTCCATTGAAATTTTTTTAAATATATTATATTATGGAAAAATTCAAGTTAATTAAACAAATTCAAACTATTTATATTATAGAATGATAAATTTATTATTTAAAATGTAAAATGAGTAGTTCATCAACAAATAAATACTCCTGATCTTGATGAGTTATTCATATATAAAGTTTTAAAAGAAAGAAAGAATTAGTACGTATCACTATCCAAATGACCGACGATGACATCCAAGTCTTTTTGCTCGGATTGAACGACGAATACACTTTGAGCAGCAGGCTCCACGAAATCCCACGACCTCGAAGTTTCAAGATGTCCATTTTGATTCTCGAACACTGATACAACTGACTCGTGATCTGCTTTTTAAATAAGTTCCATAGTTATATATTGAATAAATACATAAATATTTTACATAATTAGATCATTTACAGGAGATTTTATGGGCTTCTTCCGGAAGCATTGCCGAAAACCCTCTGAAGCTCCTGTGATAGTGGTAGATTATAGCCTTTTGTGCCTCTATGGAAGTGCTGCAAGTTCATCAGTGACAACATAATTTTAACTGCGAAGTGTAATTCAGTCTAGCTCGGAACGCAAGTTTGAGCTCAAGTTAGTCTGTTTCTGAGTTCGCAAGTACCAGCCCCCGAAAACATTAAGTTGATTGATAAAGATTTTTTTAAATTAAAAAACATTTAATATGATATACATAGTCCTATTGTAACTATACCATATAACAAGATTATTATTAGAAAAAACAGATCGAATTGAACTAATTTGGTCATTTGATGTAATTTTTATTTCGTAACTTAGTGGATTTAGTTTGATTTCATTAGAAAAAATCATAGTCTTATCATACTAAACCACTTCTAATTTTTTTTTATCACTGTCATTCATTCATCTAAACTTTTAGAGTGACAAGAACATCAACTGAATCAAGCCTTATATCATAGTCAATTAAAATATAAGAAAATGAAAAATGAATACCAATCGAATGACGTTTAAAAACTCGAGAAGTCTAGGCTCTGGAATAGGTCGTGGTCATATGGACCCAAAAAAAAAAAAAAACCAGTCCATTGTATCTGTAAAACCCGACAACAACTTACTTATCCCACACAATTTTAGTTTGATGACTTTTAAATAATTGTCAACAGTAGTAATTCATTGAATTCTGTCTATGAGTGCAAGCTGCTGTCATAAAATATTCTCATTTTCCATCAACATCTAAAATCAAAATCGAACGACGACGTTTTTCGGTTGGGTTCGATGATCCGAATCGAAAGTATATAAAATCAAGATAAAAACATAAAGCTATTTTAAATTATAAGATATCAAGAATATGAAAAAATGTTAATTTATTTATGTTAATTGAGGAAATATTCAAATGGTCATTTGATCCCTTTTGTAAGTGAATGTCACCTACAAGAGTCCCCCCATTGAGGTTGAACCAACGTTTTGACCTCTATCTTCGATGTCCCATAAAGTAGAAATTATGTTAATTTCCTCTTTTTTTTTTCATTGATAAAAAGTATATAGAGATTGGATAGTTTCTAACATATATATAGATTAAAACTCAACATTCAAATTCATATTTGTAAGAAATTTTTTGGTTATATTATCTTACTATAGCAAATCACAATAGAATCGATATGACATTATATATTCTATAATTAATATTTTAAGATGACAAGAAATTGAAAGAATATAATAGATATGACGGATATTTTAAGATGACAAGAAATTGGAAGAATGTAATAGATATTCTGGAGTAAGGTGCAATCGAGCTATTTGAGAGCTTGACTCGAAAAAAATTTCAATTACTCGAACTCGACTTGAGTAGTAATTTTCAAGCTCGAACTCCCGAGCTCGAAAAACTCGATTTCGATTTTTTTAATGATTTTTTTATATTTTAAAATATAATTTATAAGTGTGAATATATAACTAAATATATATTTTCAAATATATAAACCAAACTTAGAAATTACTCGAGTACAGCTTGATTACGGGCTCGATCTACTCGAACTCGACTCAAACTCGGTTTGCTACTCACGAGTAGCTCGACTTGTTTTGCCATTCGAACTCGACACGAACTCGGTCAAACCGAGCACGAGCTCGAGTGTTGACCGAGCTTCAATTGAATTACTCACCGATAGCTCGACTTGTTTTCACCCAAGCCGAGAGTGATAAAAATGGATAAAAATATTTTTAGGGGAATATAAATTGAACATGAGACTGACATCTGTGATTTTATCTAGGAGAGACTCAAATCGAAACAAAACAAAGAGAAATTTTTTTTCCAACTTTTCAACAAAACCATAGTTGCAGTAAAATCTTACCAGACGAGAGAGATGAAAATTCAAGGAGCATAAAGTTAAGTTGCACAAAACACACTCAGTTTTATTATATCATACAAAGACAGTATCAACAATCAGAGTTACTATCAACAATCAGAGGTACAATTAAAAGACAAAGGAACCTGCACAAATAGGACTCGATAATCCCACTAAAAAACCATAGAAATCTGTCGTGGAAACCAAAATGAGCTTACGCTCCCACGGCGAAATCTCAGGTCACAGGAACCCAATATCTTTATAATTGCCCAAAGAAGAGTACTACTGAAAGTCGACACCAGAGGACACAGAACGATAACTCTGAACATACATATGACTCCTGTGATACAACAGTTCTAGAGGCAGACTCGAGGAAGCTTTATTGAGAGCATGCAATAGGCAGTAGCATGAGGTTTCTGAGACTGAAGTGGAACATGATGCAGGGAAGGCCCAGTAGCAAGGCTTGGTATCTGTATTCTCAGGAAACCAATGGCAACGAAAGAGGTAGCCTCTTGCATGAGAGACTAAAAAGGACGAACCAGGCTTGTCAAATACAATGAAGCCTGGAAAAACGGGAACTAAAGAAAAACGATACGCCTTTGGTCTCCATAGAAAACAACCTTGTCAAGTGAGCTATCCGAATACCCCAATATATTGATTATTGAGGGCAAAAACTACAAATAGAATGGCTTCTATCATTTATGAAGACCTTTCAAAACCTCATTCGCACGATATTTTCTTGTTATTTTCTCGATTTATGAAAGGATGTTGCATCTCCACAAGTTCTCCGTAAGTAAATCAATGGTGCTGCCGCTGATAGAATTGCAATGCTGTAGATTTAGTCCAACTAGCGTTCTTCCAAGTTTTTCAAGAGCAGGCATGCTCTTGTTTGATATCATAGAGCAACCAGATAACGAGAGGATCTGTAAACTTTGTTGCACTCCACAAGATAAAGCATAAACACCAAAATCTGAGATTGAACACTTTGAAAGATCAAGATCATTCAGTAAAGGGCAGCTATCTGCAAGGGCTGCCAAGCTCGCATCAGTAACCTTTTGGCAACCATCAAGATTTAGCAGTTCGAGTGTTTTTCCATGAAAACGAGCCAAAGAAAATATAACTTCATCGGTCAAGTTCACACATTCGCTAAGATCAACCTTAGCAAGCCCGGCCTGGCAACAGTCGAAAAGTGGTAGAAGACCAGCGTCTGTGATTCCACAAAGTCCACTGAGATCCAAGTGATGTAATTGTGGACAGAGCTTTCCAACCATGGCCAAGCTACGGCTTCCAAATCCAGGACAGCTGCGGATGGACAAAGATCGAAGAGATTCACAAGGAGAAAGGGTCACAGATTCTTGATATATATCTTTAATTCCCATGCACTTAACCAGGGAAAGGGACTTTAGCTTCAAGTTGGAGCTTGAAAGAGAGTTCAGAATCCCATTTTGAGTAATCCTGTTGCACTCCTCCAATAGCAAGCTTTCAAGAGAACCAGCAGCTTTGGCGAAAGCTACAAGACCATCATCGGACACAAAGCAACACTTACGAAGGCACAAGTGTTTCAGGTTTTTACAGCCCTTTCCCATTGCTTCGAGACTCAAATCTGTTGCACCTCGACATAAAGTTATCGCCAAAGATGACAGCATTTGAAGACCTTGAGCGTTTCCCATTACCCAAAATCCCTTCTGGCTCACATTCTGAAGCCCACTAAGAGTAAGATTGGTGATAGCTTTTCCATAGTGCCCTACAACAGCAATAGAGTAGTCGGTGATATTCAGGCCCTGCAGTTTCACCTTCGTCAAGACAGTAGAACCTGAGGAAATGACATTAGCAATACCCTGATCTCCAACAAATGGGCAGTCTTTGATGGCTATGGATTGTAACTTGGGACAGTATTTAGCAATTGCCTGTAAACTCTCATTGCCGACTTTTGTGCAAGATTCAATCGTTATTGCAGCTAAAATGGGACAGCTCTCTGCAATTGCAACTATCCCTCTGTCCGAAATCAAAGGACATTGACAAAGATCTAGCTTCTCCAACAAATGGCATTCCTTTGCGATTTCGAATAGCCCTTCATCACTAACGAAGGGAAGATTCCACAATGAAAGCACCCTGAGAGAAGGGCAGCCACGAGCAATCGCCGACAAACCAAGGTTAGTGACATTCCATAGAGATTTGCTTCCTCTAATCGAAAGTTTTCCAAGGCCTCCATGGCTTGAAGTACCAACAGCAATAGCCGAAAGCCTAAGATCTGTAGCTTTCTTGCCTTCTACGCACCTTGTGAGGTATCCATCGCACTCTATGTCAAGATCCTCGTTTAAAGCTTTGTCCATGTTCATCGTGTCCAACTGTCCATTAGGTGCTTTGATTCGGCAAAAATCAGAACTTCGTACACTGCTCAAAAGTGTCAGCCAATGCTTGGAAACACAAGCAGCGGCACTTTTCTCTCGGCCCCCAGGTAAGCGACTGAAGATCTCGAGTAAGCATTCATCAGGGAGTTCGTCGATGGATGGTTTCTTATAATCGTATAGTCTCCCTTCAAATATGTCTGGGACACTAACCCGTGACCGTTTTCTAGAAGGACAGTAGATCTCCTCGTTAGAATGAAACGAGAACTTGAACCCAGAATCTCTGGAACAAAAGGTACTCCCAGCGTAGAAATCATCATCACCTGATACAGAGATGATAAAGTCAGATATATGTCTAATCCAAAGCCTGCAGCTCCTTTCACCAAAACCAGTAAATCTATGAACTTTAATGTAGTAAATCCATATAGAAACTATGCTCTTTCATTTCTATGTGATTTATAGCTCCTACACATGCATAATAAATTTGACTTTCATACATGATAATTGGAACATAATTATACACTAGTTTCCCAAATCAAGAAACAAGATGAAGTTTTCTCAACACAATTTTGGAAATCCCAATTCCATCTTAAAGATCTTAACAGCAAATTAGATCCACTACACAGAAGGAAAAATGGAGAAAACCATATAATTCAAGAATTTTAGCATGTTCCTAACTGTAAACATAAGAAGAAACGGAAGACTATTATCATTATAATAGACCAACCAAGCAAAGAATTTAACAAGCACTAAATTCCTCAAGAAATTAAAGGGATTCTGCTCAATGACCGAAAAGAAAAATCCATTGACTAAACATTATTACACCACAAGTCTATGAAGAACAATTTTGCAAACACAGATCCAAAGACACAACTTTTCCAATTGTATGAATAAGAAAAGCATCCAAATCACAACTTAAAAGACCATTAAAGATAACACTCACCCCTGTAATTAACAAGAGCAGGCATGTTTTTTCTTCACAAAAAAACCCCCAAAAGAGCAAAAAAGATCGAACTTTTAACAAGAACCAACGAAACCCAGATCAAGATTTCAGTAGAGATTAGCATTCGAAAAAAAAGAAACCCAAGGTTTCGTCAAGGAACCCCAACTCAGCAGGGGAAAAAAGGTAGAGAAAAGGACGACAAAACATAGCTGTTTTGCTTTCTTCTCACAGCAGACATTTAAATGTAGCATTTATATGATTGGGAATAAATCCAACATGCATGAATTTAAATATTTCGATTAAAATTTTTCCTTATTATTATTTATTATATAAATTGCCATATATTTGGTTTGGTATATATTTGGTTTGGTGTGGAGTCTTCAGATACATGATAAATCAATGCATGTCTTCTCTCAGTTCTTGCATGGTTCAATGAATCGATACCGGGAACCGGGTGTCCCGGTCACAGCACCATAATCCGACACTTGTGCAAAATCTGGTATCTAGTTGCTTTGATCAGGTGACCTCGTGGTTTGTAAGATTTTTTCCAATTTTTTGTGTGTGTATATATATATATATATAGTTTTGATATCATTCACACCTACCGTGCACACCTATGTGAGCATNTATAACTACTACGAAAACACACGTTCACCAACCTAACATATTTAGAGCGAATTTTCAGATTCGAGTCTCAATTATAATAAAATCTTCTTTTCTAAAACAAAAAAAAATCACTTAATTTGATAATTAAAAAATAATAATTTCAATTTGCCTTTTGTTAAAGAGCTATATGTCAATACACTAATAATATTATTAGTTGAATTATGCTTTCGGTTTGTGGTTGAATTATCATTATTATTCCACAATAATTGAGTCACTTTATGAATCAAAAGGCAGGCTAGAAGGATGATGTTTCGATGAAAATTCACAACATATATATAATCCACCAACTTGGGGTCAACTAGGATATTTGTTATTGTCAACTTGGGCTGTGAAATTAATTAGTAATTCCATTTTCATAAAGTTTATTTTTATTCCAGCCTCGATCGATTTGAGCAAATACAATTCATCGTGCATGTTTCTTTGGGATTTGCCAAACTTGGTCCTTTCCAATGACATGCATGGTCTGATTATTCAAGAATTGATTTGCAATCATCAATTTTAATAATAGAAAGAAAATTCGAATTAAAATTTTAAAACTATATTTTTCTATAAAATATATTATATCGAACACCCCTCACCTATACGTAAGCGTGTCATTTCTTCAAGTATTAAGAACTCAGTCAAGGGATTGATGAATTATTATATGTATTTTAAAATATAATAAGAAGGCCAGGATATTAATAGATCTTAGTGCCCAATTCCCTTTATAATTGGTTTTGGTGGTTATTTATAATACAAAAGCTTTTGTTAGACGGTCTCAAAGTTAATTTTATGCGATAGATATCCTATTTGGGTCACCCATGAAAAAATATTATTTTTTATGCTAAAAATATTATATATATTATAAATATGATCAATGTTGACCCGTCTCACGGATAAAGATTCGTGAGACTGTCTCACAAGAGACATACTGTATTTATAAAACTTTCTTGCATAACACCTTTAATATGTGTTCTATATAGAAGTATTATGGATCCTTATGTTATGTTCTCGAACTATAGAGTTGTTTTTTTTACCATATACATTTCAAATAATCTGTAGAAGTTAGGGGTAGAGTAGACATCCCAAGCACAAAGATATGCAACATTTCTTTTGTTTATGTACATATATTAGGGATGAGAAATTAGAATGATTGCCTTTCAACAGGTAAGTAACAAAAATTCAACAGACGAAGATAAAGAAAAGTTGCATGTTGGATACCGTTAACCATATCTAATATTCCAAGTCTAAAAGAAAGCAAATACTTGTGCACTAACTTTCAATATGTCTAATCAACCTCGGGTAAACTCAAATACATCAAGCTACACAACAAGAATAGAACAAATTGACCAAAAAAGAATCACTAAAAATACAACTTTTCAAGTAGATAGGAAAAAAGAACAATATAAGAACATTAGCAGCGCTAAACATAGAAATAAGCAAAATATAGAACCATTAATTAGAAATTTATACGAATATCACATATATTGAGGGTTTGTAAAAGAGATTATCATCCAAGATCGGTGATAGAGGAGATGAATCGAAGAAGAGAGACAGCTCGAGTGAAGTTGCGTAACAGAAGGATGATGGATATTGGGCTTGTGAAATTAAGCCCACAAATAGAGGCCCAATGGGTCTTCAAATTTATGGGTTTTACCTAGAATTTTTGGTATTATTTCTCAGGCCTAATTTTAATATATTTTGTATTTGTATTCCAAGTACATGTAATGATTTAAACAAAGATAAAATAGAAACAAAATCTAAAAACCTCATTAAATTTTTTTTTATTTAAATAAAACATCAATGATAAAACCTCATCCGATTTGCACAATATGAGATTAATACAAGATGATAGTTTACTTTTAGAATTTTAAGTCGAATTTAATTGAGTAAAAATTGGAATTCGAGGGTAATAATAAAATAGATTTTTATATAATTTTTCATAACTTACAGGAAATTTATATATATTTATATATTTAATTTTGATATACTGCACAACTATTACGTACACTTATGTGAGCACCGATCAAATGTTGTCCACCTATTAGATAAGATGAAACATAGATAAATTGCATATCAAATAGGTGAATGACGTCTCATTGGTGTTTATATAAATGTGCATGATAAGTATGTAGCATATGAAAATTCTATATTTTCTAATTTTTTTCACCAATTCATCATAAATAAAAACTCATTTGGCAAAAAATTAATAATTTATTTATCAATTATCATTGACTAATATTTATTTTTTGAAAGAAATACCCTCCTTTGCTTAACTTAATTAATTATCATGAAAAAAAAGGAATATAACAATGCATAAGGAGGGCAAGAATGAATTTGAATTCGGATTCTATTAATTCACCAGTGGCACCTACGGTAGACAATGGTTCACATCAACAGAAGTTCTCGCTTGGTTTGCCATTATCATACTTATTTTCCCACAAAAAATTGCACTTCGATTTATTTGGCCTTTTACGGGTATACTAATTTTGCATAATTCCAAGCTGGATCTTTTGAAGGCCTGTGATTCAGAGTTCGACATTTTTACCAGCAAGAGGAGGATTTAGAGGAGATCAGGAGAATGGTAGAATCCATCGAATACGATAATAAATTAGAGAATTCCCAAAGCTTTCACCATATTAGGTAACAGATTCAGACCAAGTGTAGTATGATACAACTTAAAACCACAATATCATGGCACATCACAATTGCAATATGATGGCACTTCAAACTACTCGATTTCCCAACATTTCAAATCCCCTCTTCTATTTCAAACTGTACATTGAATCGTGTTGCAAGGTCAAACTTACAGAAAATACCAGTCTAGAAATAATCCATCTCAAAACATGAGCTTCCTCAATCATATAACCCTTCTTGGTCCCATATATCAACAAGAAAATCGACCATTTCCCGGTATGAAGAGTTATTTGGTTTATTAATAAGACTCCATATTACAAACATCAATAACAGAAATGAATAGAGCACCAATAACTGGATAACTGACTCACAGGGAGAGGAACAGACTGAGGAAACCTTTTGCTAGTCCCCAACAGGCCTTCATAAGCCGTGTTCCAACTATTAATATACATGGTCAAAAGTTGTACTCTCAAGTGCATTAAAATGTGTGAAAGAAATCAACAAAACTCTTAACACGAGGGATAAGTTATCCTATTGTTACCAACATTTACCACAAATTAGAATCACAATGCCAAGAAGTTGATCCACCATATTTTTTGACATCAGGTTTGCTATTCATCTATATATACAGCTCAAGACAGAAGGATGCATGCATAATTATGTACCTCAATACTGCCTCCCTAACTTTTCCTTGGTGCTGAGACTTTTGAGTGCCAACCCACAGAAGCCTGCTTTGGTTCCAGAGCATAAGACCTGTGTAAGAAACTAAGCATAAAGAAAACTGTAGAAACAACGATGATAAGCAAGTTTGAATGTATTTCCAACGTTTGCCAGAACCACCAAAAAATATTAAAAACAAAGAAACAATGCATCCGAGTCCCTCGGCTTTAATTGGGTACTGTACTCTAAGAGTGTGCCTTCCAGATTCATGTATATGCCACACACTATTCATGATATGTATCCATCAAATTTTTCTTAGTGTAAAGTCAATAGGCTTGCCATGATTTACAAATTCAGAATTGCTGGAGCTTCCAATGCCACTGGATACACTGATCGATGACAAGATTTTCTGGGATGGAAATGTGCCATTATCCAAGTTATACGTGCTCGTGCTCCAGAAGTCATCTGAAATGACTGGTTTGGTTTGTTCACTGTCTGTCCTAGAATTTTTAGTCCTTTTGATGACTCATCCGCAATTATTGTTAGGGATTTAACACAGCAACCAATACAATTTCTGTTCTGTTACAAACCATATTTATACACATTTGCCAGAAATGCTTCCATGACTAGAAAATTAGAGTAATGGTCAAACAGACACCTACCAACATAGATTCTTGACAATAATTCATGTGGACTCACATACCATTTATATACCTCTAAAAATTGTTGTGCTAATATGCAATATTTGTGTGTATTGTCAAGAAATTGACTTAACAGGTGTCGTTCACATAAAGCATCATGATTAAATTTAATATAATCTTTACTAGAAGTTTTGCGCCTCTACACATAAACAACACTATCAAATTTAATTTTTATATAAACAACTTATTATGACATTTTTTTTAATAAACACCAGCCAAGTGAATGATTTTTTACATTAACATGGTTGTCCAGAAGGCAACTGTCTTATAAATACAAACATATCAAACAGTTCGTGCTTTCAGACAATTCATATCAAATCAATTTCATCATCTGAGCTATGATTTTTATTACGAATTTATGCATTTGAACATGTTATGCGCAATGTTTTGAGGCGGTGGTGAACATTTGATATTATATAATTCAAGAAAAAGCGGAGTAGCTAAACCCCTTTAAGTGCAACCACTTTAAGCTGCTAGATCATATCGAAACAAAGAGAAAAACGGTGGCATCACATGGTTTAACAATTTTTTTTTGCAATCACAGGAGATAGTGTGATGCAATAAATACAATTGCATCAGACATGTTTTTAAAAAATTTAAAATTAGAACACTAAAAGTGGAACCAAATGTTGCAGAGATTATTGTTGACTGGACCACGTCTTTTGCGCTTGCTATTGATTTGACTCTTGACTTATGTAAATGTTAATCCAAAACACGTTCTGATCAAAATATGTAAATGATCAACCATTAATTATTGATATGACTAACTGCAAACCACAATGTCTATCAAATAGTGCCATATCTGGTTAATGTAGACACACATACACATATACAAGATGTTACTTATGTGTTCAAAGTACATTGTTTTCTTTCACTGAAATATTAAGACATCCAAGAGAGTGCAAATATGTTCAGCCACACAGCTATCAAGGGACCAATTTTCCAGTCTCAGGTATCGAATATCAAGTATACTGATATAATTTTCTGCATACAAAGATAAAATGGGACAACTTTTGGAATAATAGTGGCATCAAACATTTCAAACCAACAGTGTCCAAGCGCGGTGGAAAATCGAGTTATTGAATGAGAGGGGCACGGGACGCGGGAGAGAACTTCCATTTGCAGAAAATAATACATGTAAAAATTTAAAGTTTTTTCCCACTTGATGGAGCGCAACTGCCTTCTTGCCCCAAGACTAGGTTCAACACTTCAACTATTACCTCGATAAAAATTACAACACGAATCAGATTGTTAAATAATTCTGGGGAGTCCATGCAAGAAACATTATAATCAAATGGCATGAAAATTTCACATTCTAAATTCACATCATGGTAGAGACAGTGATTACATGTGTTTCTAAGAAGAACAAAGTTATCCTCTTCAGCCAACGGAAATGAAATTTCAGCTTTTCTGTTGAAATAATAACAATTCCAGGGTTCATGAGTAGATGAAGTTTCCTACAACTACCATGAAAAACTTGACAAAAGAAAAACTTTAAAACACAAAATCAGCAAGAACACCGATCAGCACAAACCCAATTCATATTTCACAACAACAGATTAACTTTAGAATTATGTAAAGAAAACAATTAGACTATATATATATATATTTTTTTTTTTAAAAAAAAGGATTAGAATCAGACAACATACCTCATACAAGCTAGGAAATGACTGATCCAAGAACATAAACAACTGTTAAGCATCGTATACCTAAACTAACACTCCGATACATGAATTTCTCTTCCCAGATCGTAGAACTCTCTCAACAGAGAAGTTTAGGAAATCAGCTTAAACCCTGTCAATATTTCACGAAACCCGTTAATAATTCAAACACTACTTACAATAATTCGTACGAACAATCAATGTTATGGATAAAACAATCAAAAGGCGATTTGGTTTATTTTGATCCAAGGGTGTTTCGCTTTTGTTACGTCATTATCAATTTCAATTAGCAAAACTTTAAATCAAGTGATTTGGTTTACTTTGAGCTGAACGTTTTTATATTTAATTTTTTTTAATAGGAAAATAGAAATTAATTTTTAAAAGTTCTTTTCTAAATTATTTTTGTTTTAAAATTGTGTGAGCTTACCACATATATCTCGTCCCTTAGCATTAAGATGCAAATTATGTTGGAAAATTCTGGATATATACTTAAATTATATCTAAAAAAATAGGTGTTAGTGACGGTTCAAAAATCATTGCTAAATTTTGCAACGGTTTACATCATTTAAAAAATTACGACGATTTTAATAAAACTGTCGCTAATAGCAACAGTTTAAGCAAATATATAGTTCAATTTTCATGGTATTTTTTCTTTTTTCATCAATCGTAAACATATAGTTCAATTTTCATGATATTATTTTCTCTATATTTTTTTTACCAATTTATTTCTGTAATTAAATAGATTAACTACTTCTAATAAATTTTTTAATCTTATTAACACACTCATTAAATAAAAGTAAAATAGAAAATTTACTTTTCTAATATTTTCTTAATTTGTATAAAAACATATGTAAGTCTATATATATGTCACTCAATCAAGTTGATTTGAATATATTTTGGAAATATGATTAACTTTTATATAAAATCATGAACAAATACAAATTATATTGACATGTTTGCCTCCGTAATTTTTGTTTAAGACATAAGTAAATCAAAATATGCATGTTAATAAATATTTTTCCGACCTTTATTGTAAGGCTCATGAGCCGACCTCTTTTGGGTCTTGCAATCACAGCCTTCATGACAGTCCATGCAACTTTACTCAAATAATTCACCGCTCGTAGCTCAGTTAGTATCAGTTCTTTTTAATCAAGTGCTTATGACATGGACAGAAGTCTTGGGTTCGAGATTAGGGAGCCATGTACTTCACTGTCAGGAGTGGAAAATTATGTGAATAAGGTTCCATGGGCTATCTTTACATGACCCAAAAGAGGTAGGTTCATGAACCTTACACTCAAAATTTTTGTCTTGATCATCTTTATTGACTATAAAGCAAGGAGAATGAACTCCTAAAAATGCATGTTAATAAAACTTGTAGGCCAAAAGCTTTTAATTTGCATCCAAGAATGTGGTCACCAATCACTCATCATACATGATTTGTATATCATTATCATATGTCACAATTGATGAGCAGCCCTAAGAAACATGGGTTGGCGGCTTCACATGATACTGTCATTAATTTTTTGATAGTCAACATCCATTTTTTAATGGAAAAAACCCTAAATTTCTAGGCAGACCACTTCTTGCGGTTCGAAATTACTGTTTCTCTTGTACCCTAATTTCTCCTTCTACACCAATTATACGTAACCCCAACTACGTTAACTTAATCCCATTTATTAAAAATGAACAAATATTTAATCCAACACTTTAATTAAGATACGTCTTATGGTCAAATTAGGTGGTTATTAGGTCATCCTTCGAGGCCACTAAGCTAATTAGGTCTTCCTGATCTATAATCATTATTGGGTCATCGTTCAAGNTAAGATTGAGTTGGTTTTTAGTTTTTATTTATTGTCAATTAACTTTGAGTTTGTATACCTTAATTTTATGAGTGAGGCCACGTGCTACTATTATCTATGTAAATTAACTTTATTAAATTAGATGTATTTTAAGTAGACTTATCGATATTAATTTACCTATATAAAATATTCAAAGTCAGACTGGATTATCTATATAATTGGAGAAAATTAAATTTTTAATTATGTAATTTGCACTTTTTTCTATTTTTGTCAATCTTGTAAACGGTTAATTGCATTTTTAATCTTGTAACTTACATATTTTTTCATTTTTGGTCTTTTAACTTATATTTTTCTTTCATTTTGGCCCTTTTTTTAAAATGAAATGCATGATGAACTCGGATAAAAACAAAAAAACAAAAAAACAAAAAAAAACATACAAGTTACAAGACTAAAAATTATAAAACAAGACCAAAATTTTTTAAAAATAAAAATTATAGAACAAAAAATGTAATTTTCCTAGATAATTGGCTCAATATGTGTCAACAATTAGGAGCTAGAATTTTCCACAAGAAAAAGGTAAAAAAGAAGTAAAATAAAACAATCAATTGATAATTAAACCTATAATTTGGTTCCATGTGGGAGTTAATTAAAGTACTCTATGGATTAGATAGATGCAACCACACCCTATTGAAAATATTGAAAATATGTTGTTCATTAGATAGCTAATCCCTATTGAAAATATGTTGTTCATTAATAATTGTAACTTTTTTAATTAACTTATCATTAATAATTGTAACTTTTTTAATTAACTTATTATTATTATTATTAAAAGATTTAAGTTTTGATTTTAGCCAATAATATAATTAAAATAATTTCACATGCAAACTATCATATAATTAACTTAAGTAGTCAAATCTTGGATTTAATAAAGTGGTTGTAGACAATGAAGAAGAGCTCAATCATTAATCTTCCGTACGTTATATA